>NW_020954589.1:20860269-20955251 GCF_900497805.2 Vombatus ursinus
GTGTGTGTGTGTGTGTGTGTGTGTGTGTGTGTGTGTGTGTGTGTGTGTGGTAAATAGAGTGGTAGGAAGCACACTGGCCATTTATTACCTGTGTGACCTTAGGTAAGTCATGCCCCTCACTAGACATTAGTCTCCTCCTCCGTAAAATGACAGGGCCGAACCAGATGGGAAATTCTGTGACTGTCTCATCTCTTCAGCAAGCATAAGCTCTCCAGGCTTAGGGGCTATGTCGTATCTTGCTCCTGTATTCCCCAAAATATCTAGTACCTACTCACCATTTGTCCCCCACCCTACCCCCCCCCCCCCCCCTTGGTTGTCAATACCGTGTTGGGCATCTGAATCTCCGGATTGATGTATCCCAGGACGTCATCCAAGCGCATGATATTATCAATAACATCATCGAGCTGGAAGGAAAATGGCGTATGTAAGTTGTATGTCCTTGGCATCTTCTCCTTGAGGGAAGGATGGATAGATTTGGGGTTAGGAGGGACTGGAAAGGGCAGAGATCTGCCTCTAAAGCAGAGATTAAAGGTGGACAGACAACAACCAGCCACCTAGGTCAGTGACCTGTTGCTCTATCCCACCTTCTCCCATCCAGCCTGGCTTCCTCCTTAAAGCTAAGAAACCCCAGGGGGAGTGACAGGCATGGACTCGGGGACTCTGGGGGTACAACAACCAACTTCCAACCCCTAGGAATCCTAAGTAACAGCTCCTAGAAGACAGTTCAATGAGGGCAAAGTACTTGTCTTCTCCTAACTCTGTATCTCCCCCAGGAGAGCTTTGCTTAGAGGCAAGCTAGATGGTGCAGCAGATACAGCGAGAGGCCTGCAGTCAGGGAGACCTGTATTCAAATCTGACCTGAGACACTCACTAGCTGTGGGACCCCAAGTAAGTCATTTAAATTCTGTCTGCCTCAGTTTCCTCATCCATAAAGTGGGAATAATAATACCACCTACCTGCCAGGGTTGTTGTGAGGATCAAGTGAGAAAATATTTGTAAAGCATTTTACTACAGTGCCTGGCACATAGGAGGTGCTTAATAAATGCTTGTTCTCTTCTTTCCTTTCTTGTATAGTAAGTGCTTAATAATTGTTTGCTGGGGGCAACTAGGTGGCACAGTGGATAGAGCACTGGCCCTGAATTCAGGAGGACCTGAGTTCAAATACGGCCTCAGACACATAACACTTACTAGCTGTGTGACCCTGGGCAAGTGCTTAGTCAAAAAAAAAATTATATATATATATATATATGTATTTATATATATATATATAAAAACTGTTTGCTGAATTGAATGGTGGCAGGGGGAGACCAGGTTTTGTGACTTCCCAGCTCAACAGTGTGACTCAGCAGCCCCACAAGCTGATGAGCTCCAAGGCTGCATTAGTGCAAACATAACATCCAGAGAATGGGATCAAAGAACCCCCCCTTTACTGTGCCCAAGCCAGGTCACAGCTGTAGTCTTGTTTGAAAAACTTCTGTCTGAGGCCGAATTTGAACTCAGGTCCTCCTGACTCCAGGGCCGGTGCTCTATCCACTGCACCACCTAGCTGCCCCTGGAGCACCACATTTTAAGAAGGACATTTGACAAGCTGAAATTGGTCCAGAGAAAGGGGACTGGGACAATAAGGGGACTTGGGACCAGGCTAGAGTGAGAGCAATTGAAGAAACTTGGGGTGTTTATTTATCGTGAAAAGGAAGAGGGCCTGAGGTAGAGGTGAGACATGACCGTATTTTTCAAGCATCTCAGGAGCTGTTGGGAACAGACAGATATGTTTTATTTAGCACGAGAAGGAAGAAATAAGAGCAATGAGTATATAGAGACAGATTTTTGCCTAATGGGGGCTGAACCTGTGATCTCACTGATATAGGAATTCCAAGGCCAGAGCTGTCTACCAATATTAGGAAAAATTTCCTAAAAATCCTTGTTGTCTGTTCCTTGTTTCAGAGAGGACCAAAGACATCATGGGGTAATGTCTTCACTTTTGCATGAATTGGGTTTAAGTGAGGCAGAGCCGCACAGAGTCTCAGCCTCATTCTCTCTTCCAGAGTCACCAAAGTCCAGTGGCAGGACAAAAGTCAGGATGACTGGCGGTGACCCAGGCTGCAATGGATGACTTTGGCATCTCTGACGTCTGACCAAGCTCCGGCCTCCTTCACGGCCTTTCGAACAAATTGCTCTCATTCACCCCATTCTGCTAGAAGGAGAGCTGTCCAAAAGCGGAATGAGCTTCCTCAGTACATGTGAGTGCCCTATCACTAGAGGCAGTGGCAGGAGCCCAGATGGCCACTTGTCAGGAATGCTATATAGAGGGAACTCCTGTTGAAGCCCAGGTTGGACTAGATAACATTTCTGAGGTCCCTTCTGATTCTGAGACTCTCCTGCTGGTGGACCTGATGCCATCATCATGTCACTGTCACAGCAGCTGGGAAACCTGGTGAATTTACCATCCCCCCACACACATACATCTTCACTCTGACAATCATGACTTTCAGAAGGTCTTGAAGGGACCCCACTCCCATGCTTTCCTCAGTGACCCTCAACTGTTTATTGATCAATGCTTTAGAAGCATGTATTAATCATATCTCTCTTTGTTGCCTCCTGCCCTTTATCAGACTGGGAGTTCCTTGGTCTAGGAACTGTGTTCCTCCCATCAAAATGGGGGCTATTCAAGGACAGGGACCAAGGTTTCCCCTATCAAATTGTGGGGACCTGAAGGCAAACACTGCATCTCTCCCATCAGATTTGGAAGCTCCCTGGGGGTAGAGACTGTGACCCTATCAGACTAGCTGTTCCTTGAGAGCTTAGCTCATGCTCCCACGGAGCCCTATACTGGCCCTTGAACCTGACCAGTAGTAGCACATGGCCTGACTCACCTCTCTCTCTGGATTGGAGCCGATATTCAGCATAGCCATAGGGCTGTTGGGGGCGCTATTGCCTGCAGAGGAAGAGAGCACATGGCTGGCCCGGACGCCAGGGGAAGCAGCTGGAGGCGGCTTTGGGGAGCTCTGGGCAGGGCTGATGTGGGCAGCAAACTTGTTCCCATAGGTCTCGGACAAGTACTCCCGCACCTTCTGGTCTCGTGACTGTTGCAGATGGTAGGAGGTGGGGTTCTCCAGGTACGACTGCACCTACGGCCCCAGAGAGAAAGGAGAAGAAGGTGTCAAGGGAGTCATGAGCCCTAGGAGGGACAGCGGCATTCTCAGGGTGCTAGGGAGTCATGCAGGGCAGGCAGTACCTTCAGGACCTCTCCTGGCACGGGAGGTGGCGACTGGAAATGGACTGGCGTGTTGATGGCTGGGGTGGGGGGCCCCGGCAGCTGCTGCTGCTGCTGCTGTTGCTGCTGCTGCATGTAATGCATCACAGCCTGTTGCTGCATCCGCTCCCGCTGCTCCTCCTGCTGAGCCTGCTCCCTCATGAGCTGCATTCGAAGGCCGATGCGAGACGCCATGGCAGCTGGCTGCAGGCGCCCGAAGGCAAGCTGGATCCCTGTGGGAGAAGCAGAGGACCAATGGAGCTCATGCTCACCCTAAGGAGCAGCACCATGATAAGGCACAGTTAAATAGTGCTTTACAAAGCACTTGACAGACACTCCTTTATTTGAACCCCAGAATAATTCTACGAAGCAGGTGCTGATATTATCCTTATTTTACAGATGAAGAAACAGATCTACTTAACAAAGGTTAACTGACTGGTCCAGGATCACATAGCTAGTAAATCTCTAAGGCTAGATTTGAACTCTGTGGATAGAGTGCCAGGCCTGGAGTCAGGAAGACTCATCTTCCTGAGTTCAAATCCGGCCTCAGACACTTACTAGCTGTGTGACCCTGGGCAAGTCACTTAACACTGCTTGCCTCAGTTTCTTCATCTGTAAAAAGAGCTGAAGAAGGAAATGGCAAACCACTTCAGTATCTCTGCCAAGAAAACCCCGAACAGGGTCACGAAGAGTAAGAAATGACTGAAAAACGACTAAATAACAACTTCCCGAATCCAAGTCCAACACTATCCACTGCACCATCATGCAGCCTCAGAGCCTAGGTCTTTCTGACTCTAAGTTCAGCAGTCTATGGGAGGCAGGATGGTGTAGTGGAAAAGAACAATGGGCATAGAATCAAAGGACCTGGGTTCAAGTCCCCGCCTCTGCTATTTCTCCCCTGTTTGTCCTTGGGCAGGTCACTACCCCTGGACCTCAGTTTCCTCCTCTATAAAACAAGGGGTTTGGAATTGACAATCTCTGGGCTCCCTTCCAGGTCATTTCTCATCCTTCTACCATGATTATCAGTACACACACACACACACACACACACATGCTGGTGTTTAACAAGGGGCTAATGTTTACTGTAGCCTAAGGGGCCAACTCCTATTCAGTAATCAGTGTAGGTCTGGCTACAGAAGTCTCTCTTTAAGAGGCAGAAAGTTCCATTTAAACAAATCAATCAGAAAAGATATACATAAGCAATTTGGTTCAATTGACCAAACATTTATAGAATACTTAATGTGTGCTGAGCACCAAACCAAGCCCTAGAAATAACAATAATAGTTAGCATGTATATAGTCCTTTAAAATTTTTAAAGTCCTTTATAAATGTTATCTCATTTGATCCTCACAATAGCTCTAGAAGGTACTTGCTGTAACTGTCCCCACTTTATGGATAAGGAAACTGAGGCAGAGAGTGATTAAATGACCTGACCAGGGTCACACAGTCTGAAGCTGGTAACTTGTACCATCCAGCTGCTTCAGGAGGTCCCCTGAATACTTCCCCCTTAGATTGAGAGCCCTTTCAAAGCAGGGCCTGTCTGTGTTTCCTCCATCAAAAGAAGCAAAGGGGGGAGGAGCAGCTAGGGGGTACAGTAGATAGAGCACTGACCCTGGAGTCAGGAGGGATTTGAGTTCAAATCCGGCCTCAGACCAAACATTTGACACTTACTAGCTGTGTGACCCTGGGCAAGTCACTTAACCCCAATTGCCTTGCCCCCCCCCCAAAAAAAGGAAGCAAAGAGAGGTAGAGTCTTGAGTTCAAATCTAGATTGAGTCACTAATTAATTATGTGATCTTAGATGAATCCCTTCACCGATCCTCGATTTCCTCATCTGTAAAAATAAGCTCAATCATCCCTTTCAGATATGACTTTCTATGACTGGTTAGAAGGTTCACTTGGATCTCACACACATATATGCTGATGTTTTGGTTTAATCTAAACATAAATCATTCCCTCAGGCTAATACTGCTGGACATCAGCCCATAAGTTGAGCATTAACCATAACCACCTGTACCTGGCCAAAAAAAAATCGCACTAGTTTGTTTTATACATATACGCTTTTTTTCTTAAAAACACTCTCATATCCTTTATCCCATTTGACCCTCACACCAACTCTATGCTTCCACCTGCAACACCTGTACAACTGTACAAACTGCCAAAAATATAAATTCTACTTGTAAACTCAAGGGAATGATTTGGCCATGAAAGAAATGTTACCATATTCAAAATGTTTTCCCAGGTTAATATCAAAATGCACATATGCATAGTGCTTTACTAAACCCAGTTAGGTGCCAATTAGTGTGAGTAATGAAAGTGGCTGAATATAATATATTCAAATTTGCACTATTCAGAATTATAATTGTGTAAAATATGGTCGTTGGTTCCAGCTCAATAGAAATATGGAATGTGAATTTGAATACTGCCACCACACCAAGAGGACTCCTTGTTCCTACTATTCATCGAAACACAGGACACAGAAATTCACATTTCTCACTGTATCTTCCCCAAACTCTTCCAAAGAGGCAGCGGACCTCCTATCAATGAATCACAGGATACAGAGCTAGAAGGGCCCCCAAAGGTTAACTATCTCAATTTGACTAGCTCTCAGACCTTCATTAGCTCTCACTGGGCTATTGCAGAAGCCTCCTGATTGGTCTTCCTGCCTGAAGTCCCCAGGAGACCTTCCCTAGCCACCCCCTATCCAGTTGTTAGGGCTTTTTCCTCTGTAATTACCTTCCACTTACTCTGCAGGTATCTATATGCATCTATTTATTTACATGTTGTGTTCCCCATTAGAATGTAAGCTCTATGAAGGTAGTTGTTTTTTTTTTCCTTTCTTTGTATTCCAGAGAGTGGTCCCAGTGCTTTGAACATTGTAAACAATCAATAAATGCTTATGGTTTGATTTCTAAGAGCTGGAAGAAATCTTAGAAGTCACCCAGTCCAACCCCCTGATTTTACAAATGAGGCAACAGAGATTTAGAGAGATTAAGTGACTTACTCAAGGTCATCTTCATAGTAAAAATCAGAGGTGAGATTTGAATCAGGGCCCTAGTACTTGGGACTGTGCCCTTTCAACTGTGCACTCCAATATGTAGGCAGTGAAGCCAGTATTGAAACCCAAATTCTAGACCCAAACCCATTGCTCTTTCTACTGTATCTTGTTTTTTTGCCAAGGAGTAAAAGTAATGAGAGCTAGTGGCTCAGTGGATAGAGTGCTGGGCCTGGAGTCAGGAAGACCTGAGTTCAAATCCCACTTCAATATTTACTAGCTATGTGACCCTGGGCAAGTCGTTTAACCTCTGTTTGCTTTAATCCTCTGGAGAAGAAAATGACAAAACCATTCCAATGTCTTTGCCAAGAAAATTCCCCGGACAGCATTGGTATAATATCGTCCATAGGGTCACCAAGAGTCAGACACAAGTAAACAACAACAAAAATAATGGCCATTTCAAAAAACCAAAATGAAATTTTGTTTTTTAAAAATCTAAGTAAAATTCTGGAATAAAATTCATTTCAACTTAACAGCTATGCCATAACTACCATTGGATCCTAAATTCAGAGATGAAAGAAACCTCAGGGACTATCTAGCCCCTTCCATCTTACAAATGAGGAACTCAGATCTAGAATTAAGTAACTAGCCCAGAGGCATAGAGCTGGGAAGCATCTGGGGCAGTATTTGAATTCGGCTCTATCTCGGTTCCAAGTCCATGGCAAATCCAGACTGCCTGATCCAGATACCACAGACTTCGTTAATTATTTTTTTGAGTGCTCAGGTAGTCTTTTTTGAGGAGTAGGGATAGCAGCTCTCATTTAAGGTGAGGCAGTCATTACGACCATTTTACAAATGAGGAAGCAGGCTTAGGGGGTAAGTCCAGGGTCATCCGGCTGAGTATGGATTCCAGATATTCCAAGGCCAGCCTTCAGTCCAAAGTGCCGCCACCACCACCACCACCGCCACCACAGCCACCACCACACCAGCTCCCTCACACTGTCCCACCTCCTGAGAGCGGCTCACCTCTGGCTGGGGGGATGCACATGGACAGAAGGGGGGTGGTGCTAGACAGAAGCCCCTCACAGAAATGCTTTCCCCAGGAACAGGGAGGTGGAATGGGAGGGTGAGGGAGTGGAAGAAGGAGCCGACGGGGTGGAGGAGGAAAAAGGGGTGGGGGAGGGAGAGGAGGAAGGGCAGGCAACCACACAAGTCTTCCCCCACCCACCCCCCCATGCCAGGGAATTGGATGAGTTGTTTTTCCAGACTGGATCTACTTTGGAAGGTGAGGAATTTCTGTGCCTTTTGAATCATATACAAGGTATATGCCAGATCACTTGCAAAGTATTTTTGAGACAAGAGCTCTGGCAGTTTATCAGGATGCTGGCTGGAGCCTAGGAGAATAATCTACCCACGTGTCTGGGGCAGGGGGAGGGGGAGGAGCCTCTCTCCAAAGCCCTTCCCCAGCGTGGGTGGAATCCGGAAGGGCTCCTCCAACCCCAGCCCTAGGAAGATCTGACTGGACCTGGGGAGAGGCGAAGACGAGGGAAACCTGGGGCAGGCAGCTAATCTCATTAGCAGCTTTCTCTAAATCCTGGCCCCTCTGGTTCAGCTGGAGCTCGGAGACAACTCCAACCCCACCTTGGCCCTCGGCCATGCTCATTCTTCTTCAGAGGTCCCGGTGAGTTAGGAGCCATCTCTTGCTAGGACACTCATCAAACCCACCCTCACACCCCCCCAATACCCCAGACCCAGGTCTGTAGTCCAGACCCAAGCCCCACCTGGCCCGTGCTTTCCCTCTTCCCCGTGCAGACAGACACAGTCTGATTACAGTGAGAGTAGTCTGGTGAGGGGGCTAGTCCAAGGGGCCTGGCAGCACCAGCCGGCGTTGGGGGTGGGAGAGGTGGAGGATGGGGGGATGATGGCAGTACACTGACAGGGCTCTTGTTCCTCTCCACAAAGGGACCAGGCGCCAATTATGGGGCAAGGAGGCAAAGCAGGCACTGTTGGAATGGGCTGCTCTGGAAAGAGCCTTACCTAGCACCTACATGGAGGACACATCTGCAGAGAAACCAACAACATCTGCGGTAGGAAGAGTGCAAGAAGACAGGGCTGGGGGACTGACCAGCATAGAATCGTAGGGTCAGAGATTGAGAGCTAGATGGGGCCTCTGAGGCCATCCAGCCCAACGCCATTTTACAGAGGAGAAAACTGAGGAGAGAGGCTAGGGGACTTACTTCCACTGTGACTAGTATGTTCAATTCAATAAACATTTATTAAGCACCTACAATGTGCCAGTAGCTATGTATGGCTGTGAGAGTCCCTTGGTCAGCAAGGAGATCAAATAAGTCAATACTTAAGAAAATCAATTCAGATTATTCACTGAAAGGTCACATACTGAAGCTGAAGCTTAAATACTCTGGCCACATAATGAGAAGATGGAACTCATAGGACCCCGATGCTGGGAAAGATCGAAAGCAAAAGGAAAAGGGGATGGCAGAGGATGAGATGGATAGACAGTGTCATGGAGACGATGAACATGAACTTGGACAGACTTTGGGAGATAGTGGAGTACAGAAGGGCTTTGGCCCATGGGGTCATGAAGAGTGGGACATGACGGGGTCATGAAGAGTGGGACGTGACAGAGTCATGTGCCAAGCACCGGGATACAAAAAGAGGCAAAGTACAGTCCCTGCCCTCGAAGAGCTTACAGTCTAACGGGGTGAATAACATGCAAACAAACATATACAAAACAAGCTTTATGCAGGATAAATAGGCGATAATTAACAGAAGGAAGGCCCTGGAATTAAGAGGGGTTGGGAAAGGCCTCCTGTAGGAGGTGGGATTTTAGTTGGGACTTAAAGGAAGCCAGAGAGGTCAGTAGAGTGGAGGAGGGAGAGCATTCCAGGCATGTGGACAGCCAGAGAGAATGCCCAGGACCCATATATGGAGTACTCGTCTTGTTAGAAGAGAGGCCAGGAGGCCAGAGTTACTGCATCAAAGAGTACGTGTTGGGGGGTAAGGTGTAAGAAGATTGGGAAGGTAGGAGAGGGCTAGGTTATGAAGGACTTTAAATGCCCAAGAGAGCAATAGGGAGCCACTGAGCAGGAAGAGAGCAAGCTCATCTAGTCCAACCCTCTCATTTTTTCATCAAAGGGAACCAGAATCCCCTGGGATGTGACATCTAGTTAGTGGCCGAAGCCAGATTCCTGGACTTCTGAGTCCTTTCCACTTAGACCAGCAGTTCTCCCTCAGGACAGCAATCAGAGATCAGGGCCCTGAGGGAATTCAATTCAACAGGCATTTGCCAGGAACTAGGCAAGGCCTTAAGGATACAAAACCAATACAATCCCAGCATTCTAGGAGCTCTGGTTTTACTGGGGAAGCCACACTTACGTGGGAGAAATATATATAAAACATATGCAAAGGAGTATGTAGGACAGCTAGGTGGCGCAGTAGATAGAGTGGCAGGCCTGGAGTCGGGAAGACCTGAGTTCGAATCCAGCCTCAAACCCTAGCTGTGTGACCCAGGGCAAGTCACTTAGCCCTGTTTGCCTCAGTTTCCTCATCTGTAAAATGAGTTGGAAATGTATCTTTGCAAGAAAACCCCGAATGTTCAAATCCAGACTCAGACATTTGACACTAGCTGTGTGACCCTGGGCAAGTTACTTAACCCTAATTGCCTCACCAACAGAAAACCCCAAATGGGTTCACAAAGAGTTGGACATGACTGAACAATAACATGCAAAGCAGATATAAAGTTTATTTTGACCTAGGAGTTGCAGAAAGAGTACTAACTACTTGAAGACTTCTGGAAAGGCATCATGAGCTTCAACCAAGAGGTTGAAGTCAGGAGGGAGGGCATTCCAGGCAGAGGGAACAGCCCACGGAAAGGCAGGGAAGCAGAAAATAGCCATGTTTTGTTGTTGTTCAGTCCTTTCCAATTTTTTGACCCCGTAGACCATTGCAGGTCAAAGCCGTCCATGGGGTTTTTTTGGCAAAGATATTGGAGTGATTTTCTATTTCCTTCTCCAGTGGATTCAGGCATACAGAGGTTTGCTAACTTCCCTTCATATGATGTATATAGCCTCATCCCAGAAATGATTTTGTATCTCATTTTCAAGGTACATATTGTTTCCCCTAGTAGAAAGAAAGCTACTTGAGGGCAGGGACTATTTGATTTTTGTCTTTGTCTCTCCAGAACCCAGCACAGCGCCTGGCACATAGAGGGTGTTTAATAAATGCTCATTGAATTAGATTGAGTCGATGGAGATGGCCATCCAAAGGGAAAGTCAGAGGGCACTTTCTATCCAACTTCATAATTTCGCCGAGGAAATGCTGAGCCAGGTAGTATCTTTCAAAGGTGACCGCTATCACCGGTCCTTCACAGGACCAGGATCCCCAGGGGCTGACTGACTCTGGCTGAGGGATGATAGGGTCATAAATTTAGCCTGGAAGGCACCTCACAGGCCACCTAGTGCAACTCCTTCATTTTACAGATGAGGGAGACCTGACAATCAGGGAAGTTAAAAGGTTTCAGCATTAAATATGGGAGAGGCATTTGAAGCCGGGTCCTCTGAGACTCTAGAGCAGGGGTGCAGAACCTGTGGCCTCTAGGCCCTCGAGTGTGGCCTTTTGACTGAATTCGGTCAATTCAGGTTCCCCACCCCTGCTCTAGAGGCAGTGCCCTTTTCACCATGTCCCACTGCCTGTGAGAAAGGGGGCCCCTCACCAAGCTCCCTACCAATCCTGGAGGATTCACCACACCTTCTACAAAATTCCCCTGCATTTATAGAGCATGGCATGCTTTTTCCTAATCCCTTTCCCATCCATCACCTTACCTGATCCTCACAACCACGTGCCTGGAGAGGTAAGCAAATTATCTCCACAGACAAATGAGGAAGAGGAAGATGACTTATATAATGACTTATATAGCTTCACACATGTAGTTGGTTTAGAAAGAGAGTAAGGACTAGAACCCAGGTGTCCTAGGTCTCCAGATTCCTATTCCAAAACTCAGAGCTCTCCCAAACAGAGATGAAGATAGGAACTGGACCTGTGATTTCACTGGGGAACTAACTGCAACCAGGCGGCAGACTGAATAGAATAGAGTGCCAGGCCTGGAGTCAGGAAGATGCATCTTTATGAGTTCAAATCTGGCATCAGACCATAGCTGTGCGACATTGGGTAAGTCATTTAACCCTGTTTGCCTCAGGTTCCTCATTTGCAAAATGATCTGGAGAAGGAAATGGAAAACCACTCCAATATCTTTGCCAAGAGGCAAACAGGATTAAGTGACTTGTCTAGCTAGTAAGCGTCTGAGGCTGGATTTGAACTCAGGAGGATGGGTGTTCCTAACTTCAGGCCTCACATTCTATCACTGCATCATCTAGCTGTCTCTTAATAGATGCTTATAAACTGACTGCCTCAGGAAGAAAATCCAGGGCCCTGCAAAACAGTGAGGCAGAAAGACAGCCAAAATGACCTGTTGGCCTGGACCGGGAGAAATAGAAGAGATTCAGTAGAGGGGAGTGAATTGACTTGAATTTCCTATTTTGTTCACCTTGCTCCTTCCAATGGAAGAGCAGTAGGGTCAAAAATGGAGAGTGGGAAGGGACGCTCCGTGATCCTCTGGTCCAGCCTTCCTCACCTGACAGATCAGCCATAAATCAAAGCCAGGCTTAAGGAACCCGCTCAAGGTCACGGAGTGAGTGGCTGAGTCAGGACCTGAACCGAGATCTTTGGCACCCTTTTTACTACACCGTGACATCGTAATAAACAGGGAAGATTACTGTGCTATAAGAGATGACGACTATCATATCTACAGAGAAGCATGGCGGGACTCACACAAAGAGATGGAAAAGGAAGTAAGCAGAGCCGAGAAAACGACAGACAAAAATGACTTCAACAGTGTGGATGGAAAAGACACCCACCACAAAAGAATGCCATTAATAAGAACTAACATTTATGTAGCACCCACTGTGACCCTGGCCAAGTCACTTCACCCTGTTTGCCTCAGTTTCTGCATCTGTAAAATGGGCTGGAGAAGGAAATGACAAACCACTCCAGTATCTTCACCAAGAAAACCCCAAATGGGGTCACGAAGAATCAGACACGACTGAACAACAACAACAACAGCAACCACAAAGAGTGTGAGGCACCGTGCTAAAGGCATTACAATCAGTATCTCATTTGATCCTCACAACAACCCTGGGAGGTGGGTGCTATTACGATCATCCCCATTTTACAAATGAGGAAACTAAGGCAAACAGAGGTTAAATGACTTGCCCAGGGGTCACACAGCTAGCAAGTATCTGAGCTGGATTTGAACTCAGTCTTCCTGACTCCAGGCCCGGCATCACTATCCACTCAGCCATCTAGTGGCCTTGGAGTGGCAAGGGCTCCGTATTCAGAATCAGGCTGCTGGTCTTGCCTCTGTACTGATTTTTTTTTCTTTGTCAAGGCAATCAGGGTTAAGTGACTTGCCCAGGGTCACACAGCTAGTGAGTATCATGTGTCTGAGGTCGGATTTGAACTCAGGTCCTCCTGACTCCAGGGTTTATTACGACATCACGGCATAGTAAAAAGGGTGCCAAGGATCTCGGTTCAGGTCCTGACCCAGCCACTCACTCCGTGACCTTGAGCAGGTTCCTTAAGCCTGGCTTTGATTTATGGCCCCTTGATTTATGTGCCACCTAGCTGCCCCTGCACTGATTTTCTGAGCAAATCAATTAATCTTTTTGGAGGGAAAATGACTCAACCAAGATCACACAGCTATTTAGTGAGCCCTAGTTCAGGTTCTCATCACCTTTCTCAACTGGACTCTTGCAATAGCCTCCTAATTGGGCTCCCCTCCTCCCACAGCAAGTCTCTCCCCTCTCCAATCCATTGTTCACACAACTGCCAAAGAGGCATTGTTAAATATCTCTTTGGTACAGGTTTGATCATGTCACTCCCCTGAAAGAAACTGCTGTGCCTTCCTATTGTGTCTTGAATAAAATTTACCCTCCTGTCTTTGGAAAGTAAAGTCCTTCACTATCCGGCTCCAGTCATCCTTCTCCAGGTTAATTACACCTGCCTCTCCCTGTCTCCAGCCAAATGGGCTCTCTGGTGGTTCCTCACACTCGGCACTCCATCCCCTCCCTACACGGCTTTGCACTGGCTGTCCCTCATGCCCAGAGCAGACTTCCTGCAAACCTCTGCTTCTTAAAGTTGCTTGATTCCTTCAAGGTTCAGTCCCAGCCCCAGCTTTTACATGAAGCCTTCCCTGGTCCTCCTGGATGCCAGCATCCCCCATTAACTTAACATTTATTTTGTGTATATCTTCAATAGACCTCTATAGGTACATGTTGCCATTCCTGAGAAAATCGAAACTTCTCAGGGAGGAAGATGACTTCATTTTCATCTTCATCTCATGCCCACTGATTAGCACAGTAATCTGCACCTAGGAGGTGCTAAATAAATGCTTATTGATGGATTGATTGATGGGTTAAGTAATAGCACAGCTAGACTATTACTGTTATAAACTGAATCCAACACAAAACACAGAATGTCAGAGATGGAAGGGGCCAAAAACATAAACTGTTAGGATATAGAACACAGAATGTCAGGACTCCAGGGGGCTTTATTACATAGAAAGTTAGAACACAGAACATAGAATGTCAGGGCTGGAGGGAGCCTTAGAACATAGAATGTTAGATCTAGAAGGAGCCTTAGAACGTAGAATGTGAAGACTGGACAGGGCCTTAAAATGGAGGATGTTAGGACATAGAACATAGAATGTTAGGGCCAGAAGGAGCCTTAGAACATTAAATGTTAGGACACAGGGCACAGAATGTCAGAACTGGAAGGAACCTTAGACCATAGAATGTTAGAAAACAGAACATAGAATGTCAGGTCCAGAAGAAGCCTTAGAACATAAGATGTCAGGGTGCTCTGCCTTAGAACATGGAATCTTAAGACAGAACATAGAATGTGAGGGATGAGAGGGGCCTAACAGACCATCTATCTAGCCCAAGTCTTCATTTCACTGAAGATAAGACTCCATGCTAGTTCTATCGTGGAATGATGATCAAAGAAGGGAAATGACCACCACTTGGGTACATGCTTATAGGCAGAACTGCCCACTACCCACTTTGTTTCTTTTTTCTCTATCAAGAAAAATTATTTTGAGACTGGAAAGGACAGAACAAAATTGTCTATTAGGCAGCTGAAACCCAAGATAAGTAAGGAGATAGAGAGCACTTAGCTGCCCCTGAAGGCCCATATGAACTACCTCCTGAAAATGGAGGCCAAAAAAAAAAAGTAAGCTTAGCTTTGATTCCAAATAAAATTCTAGAACATATTAATAAAGAGATAGTTAGTGAATATCTAGAAAAAGAAGTGGCAATCCCAAAGGACCAGCCAGGTTTCATCAATAAGGCAAGGTAGGTGGCACAGTAGATAGAGTGCTAGGCCTGGAGTTGGGAGGACCTGGGTTCAAATCCAGCCTCAGCCACTTACTAGCCGTGTGACCCCACTGGGCAAGTCACTTAACCTCTATATGCCTCAGTTTCCACAACTGTAAAATGGGGATAATAATAGCTCATACCTCCCAGGGTTATCATGAGGATCAAATGAAATAATATTTGTAAAGAGCTTAGCACAGTGCCTGGCACATAGCAAGCACCATTTAAATGCTTATTCCCTTCCTCATCAATAGTAAGTCATATGAGATGAAACTTATTTCCTTTTTGGCAGTGTTATTACATGAGTCAATCTGGGGAATGCTGTATATATTGTTTACCTGGATTTTAGCAAAGCACTTGACAAAATCTCTCACGCTATTCTTGTGAAAAAGATGGAGAGGTAATATGCTAGACAGTAGTGCAGCTGGGAGGGTGCAGAGCCAGACAGCCCCAGAGCTGCCATCAATAGTTTGGTATCAATTTGAAAGGAAGTGTCTGGCGGATTCCCTCTGGCTCTGAGTGTGGCCTGGTTTTAGTTGACATCGTTAGCAACTACTTGGATAAAGGCATAGTTGGCATAACCCTAACGATGGTATATAACACAACGTCAGGAGGGATAATTCATGCCTTTGATGACATTCAGGATCCAAAGAGACCTTGAACCCTAGGCTAAATCTAATAAGGACAAAACTGAATAGAGAATTGTCAAGACTTACACATAGGCTGGAAAGATCAATTCCACAAATGCACTATGGGGAAAACATGAGTACATACCAGCTTGTCTGAAAAAGATCAGGGAGCAAGAGGGGGTTGGGGGCGGGGCACTTAGTGGGCTGCAATTTTTTTTGTTTGCTTGTTTTCTGGTCTTTTTGAGACTGGGTCTCCCTATTACTCTCAGGCCAAAGGTGTAGTGGCTTTTCATGGGCCTAATCCCACTACCGATCATCAAGGGAGCTTCTACCTGCTCCATTTCTGACCTGGTCCAGTTTGCTTCTCCTTAGACAGGGAAAGGAATTAAGTATTTATATAGCACCTATTACATTCCAGGCATTGTGTTAAGTGCTTTACAAATATTATCTTCTTTGATTTTCACAACAACTCTGCAAAGTGGGTACTGTCATTATTCCCATTTTATGATTGAAGAAACTGAGGCAGAGAGAGGTTAAGTCAAGGGTGGGGAACGTGCAGCCTTGAGGCCATATGTGGCCCTCAAGTGAGGCTCTTTGCCTGAGTTTGGATTCAAAGGGCCACACTTGAGAGGACCACATATGACCTTCCCTAATAGCCCTGAGTTAAGTGATTTGCCCAGTGTCACACAGCTAGTAAGTGTCTGAGGCTGGATTTGAACTCAGATCTTCCTGACCTCAGGCCCAGCACTCTATCCACTGTGCCATCTAGCTGCTGTAAGAAAGACAGTGGTCTCTCCTGCTGCCATGTTGGTGCCAGATTTAGTGTAGACACCTAATCAGCCTGGCCCACTGCAGCTCAGAACTCTAGAGGCTCCAGAAATCCACCAGCCTCAGCCCCCTTAGTAACAGGGGATTATAGGTGTGTGCCACCATGCCTGACTGATTGAAAATCTAACGTGAGTCAACTATGATATATAGTGGGCAATAAAGCCAACATCATTGTAGGCTATATTAAAACAGGAGGTGAGAGTCCAACTTTTAGTTTGCTCTAGTCAGACCACATCGAGAGTACTGTGTTCACTTCTGGGCACAATTTAAGAAGGAAGCTGACAAGATGAAAGCATTGAGAGGATGGGTTATATCAGCCGAAGAAGCATTGAAGGAATGCAAAATGTTTAGCCTAGAAAAGACTCATGGGGGCATCATAACCACCTTCAAATACCTGAAAGACTGGGAGGAAGAGGAGTGATCAGATTGGTTCTAATCAGCCCTAGAGGGTAGAAAGAGGAAGAATGGCTAGAAGATACAAAGGGGTAAACTGAGGTTTGATGTAAGGAAAGACTCCCCCTGAATTAGAGGTGTCTAAAAGTGGAGGGAGCTGCCTTGAGAAGTCATGGCTTCTCCCTCACTGGCAAAGACTGGATGCCCACTTTTCAGGGATGTGTAGAAAGAGAGTCTTGTTTATGTATGGTCATGTAGGTTGAGCTCTGCGGCCCCCTCCAGCTCTTGAGACTCTGTGAGATGCACAGAGGGGAAGTTACACTTCATGAATTCCCATGGGGACATCAAAAAGAAGGCATTTCCTTCCTGTTGAGTACTCATCTGGGGAGGCCCCAAGGAAAAAACAAAACAGAGCAACCCAGTGGTTAGAGAACTGGACCCTGAAGACGCAGCTCTTGAACATCTTCTCATCCTTCCGTGTGGAGAGGAAGACCCCAGCCAGTCTAACAGCTTGGGGGCTGGCAATCTGAGTGGAGAGCTAGGTGATGTCGGAGAAAGGGAGAGGAGGGCAAGGAACAAGCATCTGCTGCTCTCCAGGCCTGGTTCCCACCCTGCCTGAAATTCCCAGAGGTCAGGTACACCAGCCCCATGCTCCAGCATGGTCGCTCCCCACAGCCCACAAGCCCAGGGAAAGCGCTGTCGGAGTTGGTGCCTGGTAGGGCTGGGATTTCTAGCCCTGAGCAAGTCAAGGCAATCCTGTGGCTAGGGTTGGGAAGGCTTCAAAGGGCTATTGAAGGCCAGTGAGGAGTCCCATGAAGATCAGCCAGATGCTGACCCAGAAAGCAGATATCTCATGGGACCTAAGGTTTGGGGGTGGGGGTCAGGAGGAAGTGAGAGGAAAGACAGTAGGCATCCAAGCCCAGGGAGCAGGAGGCAGTTTGGAAACCGGGAAGAGAAAGATGAAACATGTGGCTTCCCCAATCCTGGAGCGCACCAAGGAGATGGATGGCCCCAGGGCTATAAGGGCCCTGGTGAAACAGAGAAACTGATCACACATAGAGGGTTGTCTCACCAGGCTAACGTCTTCACTTCTCCTGCCACACACAGCATTTCCCCCTCCCCCATACACAGTGTTACACCAAACAGACACAAAACCCAACACCCCATTTTCCTGATACACACACAACAGATAGAGTCTCTCAACCTCACTCTCTTTCTCACTCTCTCTCTCTCACACACACACACACACACACACACACACACACACACACATGCACAGAGGCAGCCATTTAATAACTTACAGACAATGCTCCTTTTCTTGATACAGTCCTTCAAACACACAAAAGTACATACAACTCCCTCTGTCTCATATAGTTAACTGCTAATAACAGTTAACATGTATATAGTCCTTAAGGCTTGAAAATATTTATTACTATTTTTTCTTGTTGTTCAGTTGTTTCAGTTGTGTCTGACTCTTCTTGACCCCATTTGGGGTTTTCTCGGCAAAGATGCAGGAGTGGTTTGCCAGTTCCTTCTTCAGTTTATTTTACAGATGAGGAAACTGAAGCAGAGTTAAATGACTTGTCCAGGGTCATACAGCTAGTGAGTGAAGCCAGATTGGAACTCAGGTCTTCTTGACTCCAGGCCCAGCTCTATCCACTGTACCACCTAGACGCCCTTATTATTATTATTCACAGATAAGGAAACTGAGGCTCACAGAGGTTATCCAAGGCCTTCTTGGCTTTACATCCAGTGGCCTATCCACAAGCTCAAACTGCCTTTTCTTACACATATTTATAAGTGCTGCACACACACACAGATATTACAGACCCTCCATCTCACAGATACAGACAAATGCTTCATTCACGTCCAAATTACACATAAAGTCCATCTCACACACAACACAGGTGCACACTAGTCTCTCCATTTCATAAGTACTCACAAGGCCCCATTCATACATGCAAGTCCTTCATACACACACAGCTACACATAAATCCATCATACACAGATACACAGAAGGCCATTGCACACAAAGAGACAAACATAAGTGCCTTACCACACAGAGATAACCCAAGTCTCTCCATTTCACACAGATTCCCACAAGTCCCTCACTTCTCACAGATGCCTCATTCACACACAGATAGATGCCAGTGCATCACTCACACGCACGCACGCACACACGCACACATACACAAATCCATTGCATACGCAGCAAGATACACACAAGTCCCTCTATCTCTCACACACAGATGCCCTTTGAAAAGCATTTCAAAATTCCACACCCTGACAATCGCATTCTGATGTTCAGGAATTCCTTCCCTAGGGATCTCACCATGCCCTTCTGGCCCCCGCAGCCGGCTACCCTTGACTTCCCAGCCCCTTTGGTTGCTTCCTTCTCTCTTTCCTACCTCCAGCACACACTCATCTGGATGCCCTTTTCAGTAGGTCTCCTGGCATGCATCCACACCCATCTCTAATAGCTTTCTTCTTGTGTTGTGGGTATATACTTGGTCTCCCCAGCTAAATAGGAAAATCATACCGTCCCACTCCACTGCCAATAAAGGACAGTTAGTCACATTTCTGTAGCCCTTTAAGGTCTACAAAATAACTGCGTAGTCACAAAGACAAGCAACTTTGAAACACTTAAGAAGCCTGTTCAATGCAATGACCAACCGCACTCCAAAGGATCGGTGATGCAGCACACTGCCCACCTCCTGGCGGAGGAGCAATGGGCTCGGAGTGCGTAATGAGACATACATTTTGGAACCTATAAATGTGAGGATTTGTTTCCCTTGATTATGTATATTTTTTAAGGGGGGGGGGGGGGGCGGGGGAGAGAAAATAAAAGCATGTCCATTGACAAACAGTTTAATTAATTTGGGGGAAAAAAATAAGATTAACTCTGTGAGGTGCATCCTATAAGTATTGTGAGCCTTGTCTAAGGCTCACAGAGGTTTGAATGACTTGCCTGTGGTCATACTAGAAGTTTAGTGTGTTAAGGTAGGATTTGAACCCAGGCTGCTTGACTCTAGCCTATTCTTACACTCTCCCTCCAGCAATATCAGCTCATCAGCACACAAAGAAATGCTTTTTTGAATGAAGGAATCAGTGTTGGGCCAGTTATTCAGCATTAGCTTCCTTTCATAGTCAACCTCACACAGAGACAGTTTCTCCAAGTAATACAGACAGGAGGTATGGGGTGGGGACCCCTACAATCAGGCCCAGAAAACCCATGGGCCCAGGAAGAAGAGATGCTATCTTACTGATGCTTTCTGTAATATGACTGGTGAATTTCCCTTTCTCAATTCCTTATCTCTGCCCACCCTTCTTTAAAGATGTCCCTGACTCAAGTCAGATTCTTCCCATTCTTCATTTCCCAATGAGTCATCCACTAGGAGATCATCAAGGTCTGCCCACTGAAGGCATCTTGCTATCTACCCTGCCCACAGGTATCTCATGCCCCCTTCCCCACTCTCACCTCCTTCCATCACTCGCTCTGGTTCTGTGAATAGTAATAAAATCAGTGGAAAGGTTGATACCATCAACCATCCTATTGCTTCTCTCACAATCCTCGTGACACCCCCAGCCCAAAACTACCTTCCCTCACCCCAATCCCAGTATTAGAATGTAAAGTTCCTGAAGGCCTGGACCGTTTCATAGCTGTGTTTGGATCTGCGGTGCCTGACACAGTGCCTGGAGCATAGTATGAGCTTAACCAATGCTTGTTCACACTTATCCATTCCCTGTCCAGGCAGAAGGCCCTTACCCACAGTGGGAAGGTGGAAGAGCACTTCCTCCCACCCTAATTTTCCAAGGAGGACCAGCAGCACTGGTCCAACCTAATCCTGTATTCTCACTCTTCTTTTTCACCTTAATAGTGGAAAAAAAAAAAAAAACCAAACCTCAGCAGAGTCCAGCCAAGGGGAAGGATGAGGGGACCTACCTCAAAGCCAATATATCTGGCTCTCACTGAGGTGGTTAACACTATGCCACGAGAGTGCCCCAGGGGAGAATTAAATCAAGCTGGTCAGACAGCAGTACAATTACACAGATCAAAGACTGAGCTCTGGATTGTAGAGATGGTACCTGCCTGTGTTTGGGAGAGAGAAAGAACGTGAGGACGTGTAAGGGTCCCACCTGTAGCCCAGTCAACTGAGCGTAGGAGATGTGGGGGTGGCAGAGGGTAGGAGGAAAAGGACAAGCCGAGCCTGGTTGAATTCCACGTTCAGTGTTCTGTGGTTTGTCCTCTCCCTTCGCCTCCCCAATTAAGATTTTGTGTGACCCTGTCTACACACAAAAAAACCCCATTCCATCAGAGATGGTCCTTGGGAAGAGGAAGGGGCCTCACATCCTGGATCTAACACTTCCAGCATGACCTTGGACCAATCATTTAATCTACCAGGGCTCTGGTTCCTTCATGTGTAGAATGAGGGTGCTGGACTAGACGACCTTTTCCCAGATTCCTTAGTCCCTTTCAGATCTAAATGTATGATTATTGTAATCCTAAATATACAAGAGAGGCCATAAGGTCACAAAGGATCAAGGATCGTCCCTCTAGAGCTGGAAGGGACTTCATAAGTCATCTGGTCCAATATCCTCACTCTAAAGATAAGGCACCCAAGGCCCAGAGGGTTTTCGACTTGCACAATACCACACCGGTAGTTAGGTAGTGGCCAATCACGGCTGTGAACCCAGGGACCCTAACTCCAAATCCAGTCATCTTTCCATGGTACCACAGTACAAGGTCAAGTGTCCCACTGCAGGGGGGTGCTCTTGTGAATGAGGGGGAAAGATGGTGGGCTCAAAGTTCAAAGGGGGCTCCCTTGAATCCTGCTGAAAGAGAACATATTTTCGAGTGCATTATGGTGTAGTAGGTAAATTCATCTCCATTCATCTCCTATGTACTATCCAGGAAGAAGGCCCTCACCCCACAAGGGGCTGGTGAAGGAACAACTCTTGTAGTTATTGTTGTTGTTCAGTTGTGTCCAGCTCTTCAGGACCCTGTGGATTGTACTGTCCTTGGGGTTTTCTTGGCAAAGATACTGGAGTAGTTTGTCATTTCCTTCTCCGGTGGATCAATGCAAACCGAGGTTAAGTGTCTTGCCCAAGGTCACACAGCTAGTAAGTGTCTGAGGCTAGATTTGAATTCAGGTCTTCCTGACTCCAGGCTCAGCTTCCTAGCTGCCTCCTGAAGGAGAAATTTCTTCCACCTTAATTCTCCAAGGAGGACCTTAGAGTCCTAAAGACCCCAAGACACTAGACTGGGAGTCAAGAAACCCTTGGTTCAAATACCTCCTCAGACATTTACTAGCTTTATAACCCTGGGCAAGTGAATTAAAATCTCCAGGCCTCAGTCTCCCTATCTGTAAAATGAGGGTGTTAGACTCCATAGCCTAGTCTAAGGTCTCTTCCAGTTCTAAATCTATCATCCTAGGATATTTTCTCCTCCCCTCCACTCGGCTAGGAAACGACCTAAGGAGAGCCACCAGGCAAGGTTTGTGTATGTTGGGCTTTGGGGCGGATTTGGGTTGTGTTTGTGTTTGTTGTGGAGATCAACTCTGAGAATGAGTCGAGTGTATTTATTATGAGGACTAATCCCAGTTCCGTTTCCGTCCTCCTTCCTCCTCCCTTCCATCTGCTTATATCAGTCTCAAGGCCAGGCTCTGCACCTCAGCTCATAACTGTGCCCCACCCCCAAATTCCCTCTTTGTCCCCTATCTCCACCAATTCAAATCCTACCCATCCTTCAAAGCCCAGGTGGCTGTCTGGGTTCACATATGGTTCTCTGCTTTGGTTTTCAGCTCTCCTAAAATCACATAGCTGACTTTTACTGACTCATTTCTGGTATCGCTTTTCCCCTGCCTGGGTCCCACCTTCAATCTGTTTCCTCAAGCTAGCCATTCCACCCCTTATTCAACCATACTTATAGTAGGTACTAAAGAATACTTCAGTAGGCCCTCGCGGCAATTACAGAAAGAAAAAAAAGGACTCAGGTCCTGATGTTAAGGTGTTTCCAGTCTGGTAGGGGAGAACAGACTAATGACAGATAAATATGATACAAATTAGGCCCTGAGAAGTGGAAAGAGATATAAATAAAGTGCAGAGATTTGCCCAGCCATACACCTGCTATACCTGTACTCTCTTCTACAACGTCACACTCATCCCGCCACCCACAACACATATATACAATACCACTATGTACCACTATAAAAACAGATAGGGGCAGCTAGGTGATGCAGTGGACAGAGCTCCAACCTTGGAGTCAGGAGGACCTGAGTTCAAATCCAGCCTCAGACACTTGACACTTACTAGCTGTGTGACCCTGGGCAAGTCACTTAACCCCAACTGCCTCACCAAAAAGCAAAAAAAACCACCCCAAAACCCCCCCGACACTACTATTTATACACACAACCCACACAGACACAGCCTCTACAAGATTACACATGCATATACAACCCCTATTACACATGCACACACCCCCCCCAATACTATTAGGCATGCATATACAACCCCTATACCACTAGATGAATATACAAATACTACTCCTATAGCTAGCATTTATATAGTACTCTAAAGTATGCAAATATCTCATTTGATCCTCATAAGAACCCCAAGAAGTAGGTGCTAATATTATCCCCATTTTTCAGATGAGGAAACTAAGGCTAGTGACTAGTCCAGCATCATAAAGCTAGGAAGCATCTGAGGCCAGATTGTAACTCAGGTCTTCCAAGTCCAGGACTCTATCCACTGGTCCCCCTATTTGCCTATACACAGATACAAGCTCTTATATCACTACACACTTACAAAACCCCCATGCACCATTACACACCCATATATGACCTCCCCCATGCAGGACACACCACTGCACATATAGATGTAACACAACCACCGAAGAAACTTTCCTTCCCCTACTAGTACCCCGGCCTTCCAAGATGATGACCACCCCCTGTCCTCCTAAGCAACACAAATACCCCGCCCTCCAGAATACATCCTGTCCTCCCATCTCCTCACCCCATGCCTCCTATTCCTATAATACCTACAATCTAATAGGCACACCCCGTGACCATACCCATCTCCAACCATCCTTTGCAACAGAAATAGATCCACAGACATACACACACACACACACACACACACACACACACACACACACACACATGCTTGCCCAGTGGGAAAAACAGCTATAGGACTTACTAGCTGTATAACTTTAAGCAAGTCACTTAACCCCAATTGCGTCACTAAAAAAAACAAAAAACAAAAAAAAAAAAAAACCAGCTATAGGGTAGGCTACAGGGTAAAAGCCAAGATTGTTCAATATAGTCATTATTTGCCACAGATGATGCATCAGGAGCTCTTCTCTGGCAAGTGCCAATGTCATCCCAAGGCCATGTCAGCATATATCCCACTAAAGGAACACTAGACAGGAATGGGGAGGGGAGAGGAGGTAGAGAACTTTCCTTTTCACACACCTCGGGTGCTGGCCAGCACCACAATGAACCCATTGTAGAGGTTTGTAGAGGAATGAGAACCTTGGGAGCCAGAGTACTTCAGCTTGAGACCTAATTCTGCTATTTACTCCCACTGAGACTTGGGGAAATTACTTCCCTTTTCTGGGCCTCAGTTTCCTCTTCTAAAAAATAAGAGGGTTAGATTAGATGACCTTTTAGGTCCTCTCTGTCTCTAGCAATCTACAAATTGATGATTTGGGGCCTGCTGGGAAGACTTCCTCTTCCTTGGGAGGACAGGGAAAGTTACCCATCAGAACTCCATGTGGATGCCTCTTGAAGGCCCCTCTGTGTTCCAGAGTCTGCAGGGGCAGGGACAGGGGCAGGGGAGGGGATGGTGATTAAGCCCTTGTCAGCTAACACTTTTGAGGGGGTTAGTTGACAACTTGGCTGACAGTAAGACAGATTGGGGGTGGTGGGAGGGAGGAGTTGTTGCTGAGAAGGGAGGTAGACAGCAACCAAAGATAAACTTTCCAAGGCCTGCCAGGCCTGCCCTCTGCCCAGCCCAGAAGAGGGGACAGTTCCCCACTGGAACTCCCAGGAGCTTTGGCACTCCTCCGGCCTCTCTCCTTGGGCCCGCAGGGAGATGTCCCAGCAAGATAAGGCCATTTTACTTAAAGGAAAACCAAGTGTCCTGTCCCACCCTCCCAACCACCCAGCGTGGAGAGGGGGAAAGGAAGGCTGGCGGAAGTTAATTTAGAGCAGCCCGGTAACGGGGGAGAGGAAGGGGGGTGGGAGGGAGAGAGAGGAGAGGGGGAATTAACCAAGTTCCAAAATAGCTCACATGGTTCTGCTTGGTTTCACCCTGTGTAATGTTTGGCAGCTTCTGCTTTCAGTCTGACTCACTCCCCCACTTACAGCAGGCGGCTCCAAGGAGGTGGCTATGGGGTCTGCACACAAGCAGGGTCCCCAGGCTCCAAGGCAGAGGATACCCTCAAATCCATCCCCACAGTCAGTCCAGCTAGGACCCTGACCTCTTCCCCATCCCCCAATCAAGCCTACCATACTTCTCTCTCCCTTCCATTTCCCCTCAAATCTAAATTTCTAGGGTGATCCACAGATCACCTCCAAAATCAGCCCAGGCCCAATACTTCCCTGGGATCAGGGTTGAACATAGTAGGCTAAAGCCTGGGACCAAGGCAACCTCTTAGGGTCCAATTCTATCACATGGTTTCTGTTTCTTCTCTCTCTCAGCAATAATAGTCTGACAAACACAAAAATTTGGCTAAGCAGTGATGAGGGGGAAACAGGACATAACTTGCCACCTTGTCTCAGTCGGTATGGCTGGTGAGCAGCTCTCCTACTCCAAAGGTACCCAAATATACTCATCATCCCTGTCGCCCGCCCCCCACAACCCACACACAGAGCCAGTAGAGTCAAAGGGAGGACACTGGAAAAACAATCTTCCCAACTGGACTTTATCTAGAGGAAAAATAAATGCTATCCTACAATATTTAGAATATCGGTCCTAGAGCCAGAAGAACCTCATTTCAAGCTCCAGTGCCACTATTTACTAACTGTATGAGCTGTGATAAGTCACATAGAGCCTTGATTGCCTTATCTGTAAAATGGGAATGGGGGGGGTTCTAGAGCTATAATTTCACTGGTGTAGAGAACACCTTTTGTGTATACTGCCTCTGACAATGTAGATTGATGAGACAATTTTAAGTCTTAGAGAGTTCACTGAAAGCATAGAAAGGTTGTAGTCACACAGCCACAATCTGTCACAGGCAGGATTTGAACCCAGGCCTTTCTGTCTCCAAAGCTAGATAGATGTCACATATTTCACAGGAGTGTTATTAAAAAGAAAAAAAAAAACACTTTTGTAAACTATAATATGCGTTTGCTGAGAATTTACCACCCTAACTCCCCCACCCACACATGACTTTCATATGAAAATAAAAAAGAATTTTCCCCACACAGTCTAACTCAATCCTACTCTTTCTTCTGCTATGAAACAGTGGTATTGGAATTGCCCAACATTTTCTAGATTTAATGTGCTCTGCCTTTGTCAGAGCACATAGAGTTAAATTAGAAGACTGTTTGGCTAAATATCATGGGATAAGGAGGAAGGTACAGCAAGTCAGAACTCACCTCTCTACCCCACATCAACTATCTCTCACCCCCCTCCTTCACCTTCCTCCTTCCCCCTTTTTCCCTCTTCCCCCTGGGCTGGAGGGTTGAAGTTCTTGGTCTCCTAATGCACTTTCAATCCTGTGGGAAGACTTGGAAGACAACAGGAACTGAAGCAGCTGCCTGGGCCTTCTTCCTGTGGAACAAAGAGGCAGCAAGGGTGGCTTGGTAGAGCACTGGTCCTGGAGTCAGAAAGATCTGAGTTCAAATTTAACCTCAGACACTTGCTGTGTGACCCTGGGCAAGTCACTTTACATATGTTTGCCTCAGTTTCCTCAACTATAAAATGGGGATGATAATAATAACACCTACCTCCCAGGATTGTTGTAAGTCTCAAATGAGATATTTGTAAAGCACCTGGTACATAATGAATGCTTGTTTCTTTCCTCCCTCCCTTCCTTCTATCCTTCTTCCCTCCCTCCTTTCTTCCTTCCTTTGGTGTTGAAATACCCAACTTGAAAGGAAAAGAAATCTTCCATAGAAACACCACTTTTCAATCACTTAACAATTCTCTCCCTCCTTCTCTCAGGCTCCCTTCTGTCTCTCGTACAAACCCAATTCCCATTTGGCTCTAACCTCTCATTGTAGCCTTATCTCACATTTCTCCTCTGTCCATGCTCCTCAAATTCAATTCAACAAACACTGATTAAGCTCATGCTACTTCAAGGCACGGTTGCTAGGTTGGAGAAACAAAGGCAAAAAGGGGGATGCAGTCTATTCACCACTCCAGGAACACCTCCTACTCTTTCAGTTTAAGAAAAATGTATTCAACACATACTATGAGCAATGCACCAGACTAATTGCTAATTGCTGAGGACATTTTAGTGGGCAGAAGGGGGAGGTGGGAAGGTAAAATAGAACATGCACCTAGATATGTATATACAAAGTAATTCGGTGGAGGGGAGAAAACACTAAAAACCATGGACAATGGTTTTTTGAGGTTCAACCTCAATGTCACAGATCACATCACTCCCTGAGTCTAGAATGCCTGCCTACTTTCACTAGATGAAATGTTACTCATTCTTAAATATCCTGCTCAGATGTCACCTCCTCCATGATGCCTTCCCAGATCCTCCAACTAAAAATGGCCTTTTCCTCCTCCAAACTCTCAAAGCTCTTAGGAACATAGTGGGCATTTAATTAATATTTGTTGGATGAGTGAATGAATAAATATCATGCTGCTATTTTGTATTGCATATAACATGCTTGACAAATGTTGAATGTATTCATTGAAGCAATGTTTCATTCTACGTGGGAGGGAATTATTTAAAGAATGGAGAAATGTTAGGAGATGGGAATTCCTCTTCACTTTGCCACTAATTGCCATGTTAAGTCTGGGTGAGTCATAGGCCTTTAGTCAATGAAGGTAGGAATCTCAACAATTAATGAAGGTTGTGAAAGGTGACAAGACCACAACTCAGATGTGGGAATAATTCACTGCCTCTCACCCTGTGCCAACCTTAGTTCTGGAATGCAGAGATCAAGAGGAAAACTGAACAAAAAGAAAATGGGGTATTGGATGCCCTAATGCCTGCCTTGGAGTTTTTCTGAGTAAACTCTGAAATCAGGGCCTAGACCCTCCTCCCATTTACCTCTCTCCAATCCCCCACAAATCCCAAATGGCTACTTCCACAACTGTTTCCACTAACTAGGATGGAAGGTAGGGGGTAGGGGGGAAGAGAGAAGGAAGAGGAGGGAGATGAAGCCCTTAGAGGTTGATGAATTTAATCAAGATAGCAATAAAAATAGTTAACCTTTATATAGTACTGGTTCAGGGCCTCTTGCATACTACTGGTCCACTGCTTCTGGAAAATATGGCAACTCAAGAAGACAGGTTAAGTGGGTTTCAGGGCAAAATCCTTTAAGTTTTACAAAGGTTTCTACATATATTATCTCATTTGGTCCTCAGAAAAACCCTCTGAGGTGAGGCCAACAAGCATATTACTTAAACACCAAATGTTAATTAAATGCCTACTAAGTGCAAAGAACTGTATGGCACAGTGCCTAAGTGCTTTGAGAGTTTGGAGGAGAAAAAGGTCTTTTTTGGTTGGAGGATCTTAGGAAGGCATCTTGAAGGAGGTGACATTTGACATATGTAAGAATGGAAAATGTTAGGGCAGCTAGGTAACACAATGGACAGAGAACCGGCCCTGGAATCAGGAAGGACCTGAGTTCAAACCCAGGCTCAGACACTTGACATTTATTCATTTACTAGCTGTGTGACCCTGGGCAAGTCCTTTAACCCCATTGCCTAGCAAAAAAAAAAAAAATGGAAAATGTTTCAGCTAGTGAAGGTGGGCAAGCATTCTAGACTTAGGGAACTGTCTAAGCAGTGGCACTGAGGTTTAAAAAAGCTTCTCTTCCTACCCACAGTTTTTAGAATTTCTCCCCTAATTATTTATATACATATGTGTGTGTGTTCCACATGTATATATCTATATATGTTCTATACGTACATATATGTTCTCTCTCTACACACATATATTTTCTATTCCCCATCCCCATTTTATAGATAAGGAAACTGAGGCTGAAAGAGGTTAAGTCACTTGCCCTGGGTCACACAGGCAGCATCTAAGGCAAGATTTGAATTCTAAATCCACTGTGCTGACAATGAACTCACGGGGATGGAGAGAAGCTGCCTGTCTAGAATTCCCCAAGTGCTGAGGAAATCTCTCACCTTCATAGGGAATACAAGAAGATGTCTATTTGGTACAATGGAAAGCATAGTGATTCAAAATGCAAGGACCTGGGTACAAATCCCACCTTTGTCACTTACTACCTGTATGACCTTGGGCAAGTCACTGTACTTTCTAGGCCTCAATTTCCTCACTTACTCAACAGATAAGGTCCCTTCTAGCTCTAAATTTATGATCCAAAGAAATATACGCAGTCCCTGAATTACACCCTAACTATTGTAGGTGTACCCAACACAAAGGAGGACCTTAAAAAGATTATTCCAGGACTGAATAAGAAGAGCCTTTTTCACTCACTCATTCATTTAACGGGTGTCAGGCCATGGCTGTGGGCAGGTGTCATGCCTGTCACTAATGCTAAGCATTTAGGAAGATACAAAGTTTTGATAAACAGAATTCCTATCCCCACAGAGCTTATCCACTACCCCCATAGTGGGGGGAATAAGACACAAACAGAGAGAACCCAAAAACACAATATTACATCTGAGAGGTGCACACCTACTATGGTATAGCTCTATGCACTATACTAAGTGCTTCACAAATATCTTATTTGATCCTTACAATAACAGGTACTGTTATTTTTCCACCATTTTATAGGTGAGGAAACTGAGGCAAACAGAGGTTATGTGACTTGCTAAAAAGAGGCCTGTAATTTAGAGATGCACAGCTTAGTTATTGAATTCAGCTTGACAGCCTGTCACAATTAAAAAAAAAACATTTATTTATGCCTGTATTTTCAAAACACTTTGTTAGATGCTTGCTTCCCAGAGCTAGCTTCCTTCCAGCCTTAAGGAATATTTTCCCTTTCTTTTGGAGGCAAACAGTGTTAAGTGACTTGCCTAGGCTCACACAGCTAGTAAGTACCCGAGGCTGGATTTGAACTCAGGTCTTCTTGACTCCAAGCTCCCCACTGTATATAGTATGCCACCTAGCTGCCTCTGACAAACAGAAAACTAAGTGTGAATACTCACTTGAAGGCCTAGAGGGAGAAATCAACAAGAATGGTGAGAAAGAAAAGGGGGATCATAAAGTACAAGGGAATCACAGAGTCAGTGAATTTTGAACAGGATCAATGACATCAGGAGGGTGATGTCTAGACTTGCAAGTGAATTGGATTTAAGTGAGGCAGGGCTGCCCAAAGTCGTCAGCCTCACTCTCTCCTCCAGTCATCAAAGCCCAGTGGCAAGACAAGGATCAAGATGATGGGATGGCCCAGGATGGACAGCTGGTGGCCTTGGTTTTAGAACTGTAAGGGACACCCAGGTTGTAGGCACTGCAAGGAGTAACCACAAAGAGATGGGGGGGGGGGGGAGAAGGGGAGAATTTCTCCAAACAGAAAATGAGGAAGAAACTAGTATATTTGGGCAGTTTCAACCTTAAGGCAGGAAGATATTCTCTTTAAGAATGGAAAAATGGGATGGCTAGGTGGATCAGTGGATAGAGCACCAGTCCTGGAATCTGGAGGACCTGAGTTCAAATCCAGCCACAGACACTTACTAGCTGTGTGAGCCTAGGCAAGTCACTTAACACTGTTTGCCTCCAAAAGAAAGGGAAAATATTCCTTAAGGTTGGAAGGAAGCTAGCGCTAGGAAGCAAGCATCTAACAAAGTGTTTTGAAAATACAGGCATAAATAAATGTTTTTTTTAAAAATTGTGACAGGCTTAGTCAAGCTGAATTCAATAACTAAGCTGTGTATCTCTAAATTACGGGCCTCTTTTTAGTTTGTTACTGAGAAACATCAGGGTATGATGGATGAAGAGCTGGGCTTGGGGTCAGGAAGGTCTGGGTTCAAGTGTCCTGATGCATGATCTCTGTGTGAGCCAAGTGACTTAACCTCGCTGTTCTCCCAGGCAACACTCTAAGACAAACTTTCAGAGAAAGTTCATATCGACCTTGGTAGAAGTCCCAACATCCCTCCCCTCCAGCTCCCCACATCTGTGGAATCACAGGAACAGTACAAATACAAAACAAAACAAAACCAGAGAGACAGACACAGAGACAAAAAGAGCAAACATGCTGAGATTTCTCCACATAGTAGCTTTGTACTTGTGTTTTGTGAATGATCTGTGCAGGACGGCTACTAGAAGAAAAGGAATGTGCTTTTATATATAGCACCTACTATGTGCCAGGGACTGTGCTAAGCTCTTTATAAACATTATCTCATTTATTCCCCACAACTCTTCAAGGTAGGTGCTGTTATTATCCCCATTATACACTGAAGGAAATGGAGGCATAGGTTAAGTGACTTGCCCAGGGTCACACAGCTAGTACGTGTCTGAGGCCAGATTTAAACTCAGGTCTTCCTGACTCCAGGCCCAGCTTTCTATCCACTGAGATACCCAGCTGCCTAATATGGATCTTAGTCAGAATATGAACTCATGTCTTTCTATGTGTTATCTGATTTGATCTTTACAACAATCTTGGGAAGTAGGTAGTATTATTATCCCCATTTTATGGATGAGGAAATAGACTGAGAGAGATCAAGTCATTTGTCCAGAGTCACACAACTAATAAATGTTTGAGGCAGGTTTTGAGCTCAGAGTCTTTCTCACTCCAAGTCCAAGACTCTTACTTTACATCTGACTGATGTCTGCTGAGGGGTGGCGAATGTGCTACCAGGCGGAGGCCATGGAGGTAATACACGGGGGAATAGAAATCACTGAAGGGAGGCCCTGCCGGGGAGGAGCTGTCCGCTCACTGTGCTGGCACCTTGGGCCAAAGTCCTGTTTGCCCCATGCCAGTTACGACTCTGCTATAATACCAATTCACACTGATTGACTCCATCATGGTTACAAAATACTTCATAATTATATCCCTCTCGTTCGACTCTTAGGACAGCCCTATGAAGAAAGCAGTAAAATTATTATTGTTATTTTTAGTAACCTCTGAACATGTCACCCCCAAGTAGAATGTAAATTTCTTGAAGGGTGTCTCCCCTTTGTATCTGTATCCCCAGCACCTAACTGGGTGTCTGGCATACAACAGATGCATAATAAATGCTTGTTGATTGAAAGACAGATATGGGGTTTATAGTTTGCAAAGCATTTTATATACTTAGTCTTACTGGAACCTCACTACAACCCTATGAGGGAGATGCTGTTATTATTTCCATTTTACTGGAAACTGAGGCTCAGTTAAGTGACTTACCCAGGGTCCCCCAGCTAGTGTTAGAGGCAGAATTTTAACTCATGTCCTCCTTGTGCTCTAGCACTCCAAGGTCAGCATACCCTGGTGCCTCTCAGAATGAACTGGGACAGGCAGAGATTCCCAGATGGGTTATTTCTTAAAGCTGCTCCCCACAGCCTGGCACCTGGAGCAGAAGATGAACCAACTAGGCAGCGTCCATGCCCTGGAGGCCCTGAGCTCAGCAGCCAGGGCCTCTCGGGAGCTGCAGGTTGGGCCCTATCCTCAGATGCCCCCGGTTTTGCCTGGAGTACATATCGAGAGATTCTGAATTCCTCTGGAGGGAGAGGCAGCTTGGGTCAGCGTACAGGGCCCAGACCTGGGGGATCAGCAAGCTTAGGTTCTAGCCCTGGCTAGGCCGCTCAGGCACTGTGTGACCTTGGGCAAGTTGTTTCCCCTCTACTCTGCCTCGTTTTCTTCATGAGAATGAGGCAAGCTCATTGCCACCTCTAACACTCCATGAGACATGAAGTCTCCGGGCTTTTTTTTTTTTAAAGCCTCTAGAGAGTAGAAGGAGGGGTACTAGAGATACTGTGCATCAAGAGAAACTGAGGCACAGCAGACATGTAAGAACTCAGGACTCACACACTACCCTGCCTGGAGATAGCCTTGCCCTCATTCTCCCAGAATTCCAAGCCCCTCATGGCTCTGGGTATCTCCTGGCAATTTCCCCCAGGTCCCCAAGGCACAGCAAAGGAGGACAGACAGGTTTTAGCATCTTTAGTCTGTACGGCTTTCTGGCTAGCCTTTCCAGTCAGCTCATCCCTCCCACCCTAGCTCCCTCCATTGTGGTAGACCGGAGGGTTCTGCCTCTCTGCAGGGTGGGAGGTGAGGGGGTGGGGAAGTGGCCAAGTGGCTGCTGCTGCTGATGTGACTGAGTGCCAGCCCCGGCAGCGGGCAGAGGGCCCAGGCACACAATGGGGCTGTGTGTGCAGCCTAGTGCTACCAAGGAGAGGAACTAGGCAGCTCAGCGTCTGGGGTCAGGCCAGGAATCCAGTTCCCTGGAGAGAGCCACCCCCACCCCCAAAGAGAGGGTCACTCTATTCCCTCTGCACTGCCTGACTTGTGCCATAGCACAGACATATCATCCTTCCCAGGGAGGGGACCAGTCATGCATGCTGCTAGCTCTGGTACTCTTTGTGCACCCTTCCTCACTATCTCCCACTGCAACCCCACTTCTGTTGGTGGTGATGTGTTCTGATAGTAGAGCTTGGAAACTGATCTGGGCCAAATCTCATCTTTGTCACTTGCTGTGTGACCTTGGGTAAGTTAATCAACTTCTCTGAGCCTTAGTTTACTCCTCTATAAAATAAGGAGACTAAGGTTCTTAACCTGGGGTTCATAAAGTCCCATAGGGTCTTTGGACAGATTTCTGGAGATCTGTGAATTTGGTTTTTAAATAGTTTGATAACCTTATTTCAATATCACTGGTTTCCTTTATAACCCTATGTATTTCATTTTATGCATTTAAAAATATTTTTCTGAGAAGGGGTCTAGAGGCTCCACCAGACTGCCAAAGGGGTTATGATCAACTGAGCTAGGTGATCTCCAAGGGCCTTTCAGGCTATAAGTCCTAGGAGCCTATGAAATGTAACCTCCTTTCCTGGAACACTAGCTCTCCTCAGCCTTGCATACTGACCTCTCTGCCTTCCTTAAAGTTCCAACTAAAATTCCTTCCCCAACCCTATTTAATTCTAGTGCCTTCCCTCTGTTAATTATTTCCCATTTATCCTGTACATAGCTTGCTTGGATACATGTATTTGCATGCTGTCTCCCCCGTTAGATTGTAAGCTCTTTGAAGGCAGGGACTGTTTTTTGCCTCTTTTGTACTTCCATAGCTTAGCACAATGCCTGGCACATCATAGGCACTTAATAAATGTTTATTGATTGATGATTGACCCTGGGCTAATTGCCCTGAATCTATTCTCTGATTTCAGTTGCCTGAAGAATGCCCCAAACTCTGAAACCAAAGTAGGGCCAAAACTCAGGGAAAGATGCAGAGGAATCCCTGGTATTACTCCCAATCCTTTATTCTGACAACATTAAAACCCATGCCTCAATATCCAGTTATCTCAAGAGGAAGTGAGGAATAGTGAAAAGACCACTGGGGTTGGAATCCCAAATCCTGGGTCCAAGCCTTGGCTCCCACACTTACTAGCTGTTTGATTATGAGTAAATCACTGATCCTCCCTAAACTTCATTGTCTTTATCTATAAAAAGGGGGTAATAGCTGCCCTCCTACTTCACAGTGAAGAATGGTGTCTATGAAATCACTTCATAAACCTTAAAGCACCATATAAATGGAAGGAACTGTAGTGACTGTTATTATTATCCATACCTTAACACAGGCCTCCGGGGTAGGTCAGGGTCTAGCATTTCTCTTCCACGGAATTGACAGGAACTAAAAGGATGGTTGGGCTCCATCCTTGCCTGGCAGCTTCTCAGGCCACCAGCAAGCTCTGGGACCAAGCCAAGCTAGGCTTTGCTCTGTGACAGGTGGAATTTCCCAGGGAGATGAGTCACCAGCCCTGGCATCAGCCTGGCCTATCCAGAGGGTGGACAGGGACAATCTCTCCTCCCCCTTCCCTGGCAGATACCCCTGTGCCAGAACATCCACTGTGGCCTGGTGTCCGGGGCTGACCCTCCAAATGGGCAATAAGGGTTTCCCAGACCTGCCACAAGGGGACCAAGTGGGGCAAAGGGTGGGAGGGTCATGCCCATCAAGGCCACCTCACCCTTAGGTGGAGTAAGTGACTACATCTGTAGAATGATTTCAGGGAGCTGGGAGGGTCTTGATTCACCACTGCCACCACACCACCCCCAAATTAAAAATATCCTCCTCCACCTATTGGCATGGAAGTCTACCTTTATTTTTTTTTCAGGCAATTGGGGTTAAGTGACTTGCCCAGGGTCATACAGCTAGTAAGTGTCAAGTATTTGATCTGAGGTCGGATTTGAACTCAAGTCCTGCTGACTTCAGGGCCAGTGCCCCATCCATTGTGCCACCTAGCTGCCCCAAAGTCTACCTTTAGAGCAACATCTCTTTGGCTTAAGACTTTGATCCCAGTTGAAAGGAGGCAGCCACACAGTGGATAGAGTAGAGTGCTATCTTAGACTTGGAATCAAGAGAACCTGAATTTGAATCCCGCTTCAGTCACTTACTAGCCAAGGGACCTGTAGCCTTAGTTTTCTCAGCTGTAAAATGGCGATAATAATGGCAGAACTGGGCATAACAATTTCACAGGAGTTATTGTAAGGATCAAATGAAATAATTATGTAAAGCATTCTGGAAACCTTCAAGCATTATATTAAGAGTTCTTTACCTGCGATCTGTGAACTGGTTTCTAAAAACAAAAATATTTTGATAACTGTATTCCAACATAATTATTTTATTTGTAATCCTATGTATTTTTATTTTACACATTTAAAAATATTATTCTGATGAAGGGTCCACAGGCTTCACTAGGCTGCCAAAGGGGTCCATTACACAAAAGAGATTAAGAATTACTGCATTATACAAATGGCAGCTATTGTTATTTAAAAAGAAAAAAAAAAGAAAAAGAAAAGAAATAACCCAGAGAGAAATACAATGCACTGGAAACAGTAGAAAGGTATAGAGTTAGAAAACCTTTGGGCAGATCATTTCATCTCTGGACCTCAGTTCATTTGTAAAATGAAAGGGAATGAACTAAATAAGAATAACTCATTTGCAGATTGTGCTTTGAGGTTGGCAAAGCATTTTCCACACATCTATTCTGCCAGGTAATTAGTGCCAGTCTTGTTATCCCCACCATGTACTCAGTAACGCTGGCCTCCATGCTGTTTCTCAAACAAGACACACCATCTTTTGGCTCCAGGCATTTTCACTGCCTGTCCCCCATGTCTAGAACACTCTCCCTTCCCCATCTCCTGGCTTCCCTGGCTTCCTTCAAGTCCCAGCTAAAATCTCACCTTGCACAAGAAGCCTTTCCCAATCCCCCTTCATTCTAGTGCTTTCTCTCTGTTGATTATCTCCAATTCATTCTGTACATATGTTGATTGTACATGGCTCTCTGCTTGCTGTCTCCCCTACTAGATTTTTAGCTCCTTGAGGGCAGGAACTGTCTTTTGCCTTTCTTTGAATCCCCAGCACTTAGCACAATGCCCAGCGTATCGTAGGTGCTTTAAAATGTTGATTGACTAAGTCACCTTGTGTCTGGGACAAGGCTTGAACTCAGCATTCTTGGTTCCAAAGTCAGAGATCTAACCACTATATTCTAAGGTCCCTTCCAGTTCTAAACCCAGTGGTCCTAACATTATTCTCTGGTCACTCTGTTAGGCTTCAGTGTACGTGATAGAACTGAGGAATGGTCTGGATAGAGGGAAGAAGAAAGGAGAGAAATGAAAGATTCCAAGGGCCCTGGGAACCAGCCAGGGGAGGAGCATCGATCACTAAAGAAGAAAAAGAGCACAGATTACAAGTGAAGACAAGCCTCGTTTTCACAATTTTACAGAGGGTTGGTCCTAGTCTCTTTGGTCAAGAAAATGCTAATGCAGGCTTAGGCTGTCTTACTAGAGGTAGAATTTAATGGGAATAAGTGTAAAGTCCCCTAATAGGGGTCAAAAAAAAATCTGCATAAGGTTTGGGATAAGGAAGCAGGCTAGACAAGCAGTTTATGTGGAAAAGATCTGGAGGTAGAGTCATGATAGCCAAAAAAAGTTAATGGACTCTTGGGCTGTATTAATAGGCAAAATTAGGACCAAAGAGACAGATTTCATCTCAATAAAAGGAATGACTTTCTAACAATTAGGGCTATCTAAAAACAAAGTAAGCTGCCTTAGGGTAGGTCATGAGCTCCTCCTCTCTGAAAGTCTTAGGGCAGAAGTTAGATGACCTCTTGCTGAGGAGGTTGAACAAGGGACTGGTCTTTAGGGACAGGTTGGCCTAGATGACCTCTGAGCAGATTCTCTGACCCTATGAATGAAAAAGCTGAAGTTTTCATGTTCATGAAAAGCACCCACACACTTCAGATGCATCCCTTTCCATTTTCCATGAGTCTCTTGGAGGAAAGCACTGAAAACATGAAAACAAACTAAAGCTGAGAATCAGGACACAAAAACTCATACCCACAGGTTGCCTCTCACAGGAGTAGGAGGCTGGTCACAACTGTGTCTATCACAGCTTCAAGCAAGGTGGGGCAGAGAGGCATGTTCAGCTGTCAAGAACACCAGCCTCCTACACTCGACCCCAAGTCCGAAAAATTAGTTATGCACCACAGCCTACTCTCAGACACACCCAGTCACAAAGAGATGTACACTGAGTCTTATATAGACACACTCAGGGCAGCCTGCACCCAAAAGGCACAGGTGCATCTCAGTGAAAGTGCGGAAGGTCCCTGGACTCTCCCGTACTCTCATGAGAACACCCCACCCCATCTCATCTCGAATGTCAGGGCTACAAGGGGTTTTAGAACAAATATTGTTAGCACACAGAATATAGAATGTGAGAGTTTGGAGGAACTTTAGAACGTAGAATGTCAGAACACAGAGCATAGACTGTCAGAGCTAGAAAGGATCTTAGACCCTTGAAGAGAGAAAATATAGAATGTTAGAGACAAAGGGACCTCAGAGAATATAAACTCCTTGAGGGCAGGAACAGTATTATTTCTGTCTTTGTATCTCCAGTGTCTCGTACAGTACCTGGTACATAGTAGTGTCTAATAAATGACTGACATTTGATTGACTATAAAGTCCAACCCACTCACTTTACAGAAGAAGAAATTGCTCAAGATAATGTAATTAGTTAATAGCAGTATGAGGTCAAGAATTCAGGTTTCCCAATTCCCAGCTCAATGCTCAATTTAATGCAATCCAACAAGCATTTATTAAGATTACTAGATGTCAGGCACTAGGCATAAAAAGTCAGAAAGAGCACCTGCCCTCAAGGATCTACCTACTGTGATGAAACAACACATACACAAATAAGTAAATATAAAATATAAGATAGGGATAGGGATCAAACCAGTTATTTCATTAGTTTAGGGAACTCCTGGTAAGGAAAGGCCCTTCAACAACTCAAGTCAGCAATTTCCCGGCAACTTACAGACTTAAAGAGTTGCATAGGAGGGCAGCTAGGTGGTGCAGTGGATAGAGCACTGGCCCTGAAGTCAGGAGGACCTGAGTTCAAATCCAGCCTCAGACCAAACACTTGACACTTACTAGCTGTGTTACCCTGCCATTACCTAAAAAAAAAAGAGTGGCCTAAGGCACTGAAGTGTTAAGTAACATTCCTCAGGGTCATATAATGAATGCCTGTTAGAGGCCTTGAACCTGAGTCTTTTTAGCCCTGGGGCTAGAATCCAAGATATCATGCTACCCCTATATGTAGACAAAATAAATACAAAGTCCTTTTTTTTTTCTTTTTTAGCAGGATGGGAAGAACACTGAGGTCAGCAGGATGCCATGGCTGCCAAAAAAAACTAATGGGCTCTTGGGCTGTATTAACAAGAAGAATTAGGACCAACTTGTGGAAGTGAGAAAGAGGCAGATTTCAACTCAACATAAGGAGCTGTCCAAAAATGAAGTGGGCTGCCCAATGAGAGGTTGTGAGCTCTCCATCTCTGACGGTCTTCAAGCACAAGTTGGATGACCACTTGTTAGAGAGAATGAGGAAAGGATAGACGGTAACACTGAGCTGAGTCTGGATGGAAGCTAAGAATTCCAATAGGTGGAAATAAGAGGAGACAGCATTCTAGGCATGCCTATGCAAAGGCACCCAGGCGGGAGGCGGAATGTTGTGTACAGAAAACATGTAAGCCAGTTTGGCTGGAATGAAGCGTGAATAGGGGTAAATGATGGGAAATTAGTCTCAAAAGATAGGCTAAAGCCATCTTGCATCCTTGTCTTCTCTTTACTTCTCTTTATGGGGAGCCTTCCCCAACGCCTCTGCATTCCAGTGCCTTCCCTCAGTTAATTATTTCCTTTTTATCCTGTCTATAGCTTGCTTTGTATAGATTTCTTTGCATGTCTCCCCAATTAGATTGTAAGCTCCTTGAGGGCAGGGACTTTCTTTTGCTTCCTTTTATTTCCCCAGCATTTAGCACAGTATCTGGCACATAGTAGGTGCTTAACAAATGTTTATTGATTGATTCTCTTGGTTTGTTCTTGGCATTTTTTGGTAACTCTTTCCTTCCTCCTGAGTTTTATTCCTCTTCCAATAACCCCCATCCTCTCTCACTTATCTACAGTAAGAAAAGCATGGGATTTGGAATCAGATCTGGGTCACTAGTTTTGTGACTGGGCAAATCCCTCAACCTCCTTATACTTTCCATATTCACCTGTAATTTCATCTGTAAATACTTATACCTCACAGGCTTGTTTTAGCAAACATCTCTGAGCATTATAAAGCTAAATATAAATGTGAATTATTGTTATTTCTTCTATTTTTTCCAGCTTTGTGCTGGTGAGTGCTTCAAGAGTAAGATTTTCCACTACACTCATAACTGGTTCTCTCTCTCTCTGACCTTTACCCTTCCTACCCCCATTCCCTTCCTAACCTTGAACACAACCCACCCTATCAGGTCTCCAGGCTTTTGCTTATGCTGTTCCCTGTGCCCTGTCCCTTCCCCTCTTTGCCCATTGAATTCCTACCAATCCTAGAAAGCCAAACTCAAGTGTCATCTCCTCCTGCAGAAAGGCTTCCTAGATCTCAATCTGGCCCTGCCCACACCCACCACACCCATACCCTTGGGAAATAAGCTTTTCCAAACTCTAGCCTGACACAGCAATTTTTAGCATCTCTCCATGGCACCCATATTATGATACTGCAATTGTCTGTAAATGGGTCCTGTCCCCCCAAAAGCTCCATGAAGGTAGGAATCTTGTCATATCTAACAGTGCTCTGCACAGAGTAGGTGCTTAATGTCTGTTGAATGAATTATGAGGTAACTTTCATTCCTCAGAGGAAAAAAAAAACATGGACCTAGTATATGATCAATATCCTATATCTATGTAAGAAAAGCTTGGATAAACAAGATGGAGTTGGGTGGGTAGAAGCTAGCTCACAGCAAGAAAATGGATGATCCAAAGAAGAACCAGACTTTGGAGGCCTCATGATTGTCCATCACAATCTCACAGACACTTAGAGTTGGAGTGGAACTCAAAGGAAAGGAGGGAGGGAGGAAGGAAGGGAGGAAGGAAGGAAGGAAGGAAGGAAAGAAGGAAGGAAGGAAGGAAGACAAAAGAAAAGAAGGAAGGGACATAGGGAGGGAAGAAGAAAGAAAAGAAGGAAGGATGGAAGGATGGAAAGGGAAGAAGGAAGGAATCTCCTTTAAGATTCAGCTTGAATGTACCTCTTCCATGAAGCCTTCCTGGATTCTCCCCCAGTTATTAACAATCTCCTCAGCCTCAATTTTCCTTATATTATAATTATTTATGTAGATATAGTTTTCTTCAAGTAGAATGTAAGCTCCATGCAGGCAGCTGACAAAGTGGTACATTCCTAAAGCACACAGGCCTGACCATGTTACTCAAAAAGTTCCTAGTTCAAAAAATTTCCTGGCTCCCTATTGCCTCTAGGATAAAACATAAACTCCTCTCATTGGCATTGAAAGCCCTTCACAATCTGGCTCCAGGCTACTTTTCAAGGCTTATTACATATTACCTCAGTTCATGAATTCTGTATTTTGGCCTACTCACTGTTCCTCAAACCATACAGTCCATTTCCCACCTCCACACCTTTGCACAAGCTGTCCTCCATGCCTACAATGCACTCCCTCCTTCTGCCCACTTCTTAAATTCCCTAGCTTCCTGCAAAGCTCAGTTCTAGTGTCACCTCCTATTCGAGGCCTTTCCTGGTCCTCCTCAGTTGCTGGTTCCCTCTTATATATTTCCTCTTGTTGTTTTCCCTGGCAGAGAGAAGGGGCTATCTCACTTGTGTATTTGGTGTACCCCCAGCATCTAACTGGCACATAGCAGGTGCTTCATAGACTGTTGTTGTTTAATTGATTACACACAGTAGGCGCTCAATCTATGCTTCCCAACTCACAGTAGAAGTTAATAAAAGGTTCTTGAAGGGGAACAGCCCTCACGTCTCCATGTGGGCAACTGGGCTCTCATATCTCCATATATTTACCACCCACATGGAAGTACCAGTGTTTCTGCTGAGCTGTCCTGTGATGCCAGGTGGTGGGTACCAAAGGGGAAGCAGGCAGGGGCGCTCCTCATCCTCTTCCAGGCTGTCAAGCTCCTGCCTTTCTAAACAATCCATGTCTGTTTGATTCCTTTCCTTTGCAGCCAGAGCATTGTCAGGGCCCAGGTCTGGAAGAAGACTGGGGTCCTCTCAGGAGGAAGGTCAATTGAATGCCAAACATTTATTAAGCTCTAAGCACTCATTAAGAACCTTCTATGTGCCAGGCCCTGGGAATACAAAGACAAAAATAAAACAGTTCCTGCCCTTTCCCCTTACATCCTACTGGGGGGAAATAACATATACTCACAGAATAAATACAAACCATATATAAAATTAATGCAAAGTAATTAGGGGAGGAGGACAGCTAGGTGGTTCAGTGGATAGAGCACTGGGTTTGGAGTCAGGAAGATTGGAGTTCAGATCTGGCCTCAGACACTTACTAGCTGTGTGACCTTGGGCAAGTCACTTCATCCCCTTTGCCTCAGTTTCCTCATCTGTAAAACAAGCTGGAGAAGGAAATGGCAAACCACTCTAGTGCCTTTGCCAAGAAAATTTCAATGTGGTCATGAAGAATTGGACATGACTACAAATGACTGAACAATGGAATGAGGGAAGGGGTTACTAACAACTGAGGGAATCAGTAAAGGACTCATTAGGAAGCTGAACTGAGTTTGGAGGGAAACTAGGAACTCTAAGGGGTGGACGGGAGGAGGAAGTGCATTTCAAACATGGAGGATATCCTACACAAAGGCATGGAGCATAAAAGGAAAGCCTCAGTCCCAACGTGTCATGGGGCTGGTAGGGGCAGCTGTTAGACAAAAATGGCCAGATCTAGAACATGACACGCTGACTTTTTGGATGGCTAATATGCTTCCTGGCCAGTAAACAATCAATCCTGGGCCATTGCCATGAGCAGGCAGAGTGATTCGATCCTCAGATCTGTAGCTAGAAGGAACAAGTTCTTCATTAACTCATTCTTCACTAAGCTTCTACTTGGGTGCCCATCGATGGTCCAACATCATGATTGTCATCCTCCTCAAACATTTTATGATCTGTAAAGAGCCTTATGCAGGGTATCTCAAAAGACTTAGGGCAAGCTATCAAAGCTTAAAACTGAACTAAGATTTTTGGAACACCCTGTACAAGTCATCTCATTTTCTCCTAACAGCTACCCTCATGGTGATCAGGGTAGAAGAGCATCATATAGGAGACAGAGAGTTAGATTCAGAGCAAGGAAAACCTGGGTTTGAATTCCACCCTCCAACACTTCCTAGCTTTGTGACTATGGGCAAGTCATGTAATTTCTCTCTGAGCCTCAGTTTCTCCATCTGTAAAAATATGGATTTTAATATCTGTAGCACCTATCTCAGGGTGGTTGTGAGGTTCTAATTCAAAGTGTTCTAAAAACCCTAAAGCACTAAATAAATATCAGTTATGACAATGAACCCCCATTTTACAAATCAGGAAACTGGGACAATATAATAATAATAATAATAAACTGAGACATATGATGGGATTTGCACAAGATCACAACAGCGACTGAATTTGATTTGAATTTGCCTAAGATCCTAGGATAAAAATCAAGAGATTTTAGAAATGGAAGGAAACTTCCAGATCATCTGATTTACCCCCTCCTTTTACAGATGAGGAAGTTGAGGCCCGTAGAGTTTAAGTAACTTGCCAAATGTCACCCAGTTAATAAATGGAAGAGCCAGGATTTGAACCCAAATCAGATATTCCATGCACGAGTAGAAGATACCCCCTATTTCCTTCTTACCAAGACTCCTTGGCCAGCATCACTCCACTCTCTCATCCTCCCACCCCTCTTCAATAAGCACCAGACCAGGTGCTGGCAAAATTTAAAAGCTGAGTTAAAAATAGAGCCAGTAATGAGGCATCTCTATGAATAGCTCCAGCAAATGGCCCAATGGCAGATTCTTGCCAGGAGGGGCCCTGCCCCCACCCTAGGGCCCTGCCTACCTTACTCCAAAGCCCTCTGAGCATGGAGGATATTTATACACAATTGTGAGCCATGACACAGACACTGGCATGGCTCAGAGGGTGACATGCATTCCTGCCCCATGAGCCAGGCAGCCCATAGACCCAGGTTAGGGGTGATGAGGAGCCAAGGGTTGGGGAAGAGTTACCGCATGGAGAAGAGACAGCAGGGGACCAGAGAAGGAGGCACCATATTCTAGCACCTGAATTCTGTGACATGGGTAGATCATTGTTCCTGCCCTTTCCATTTAGCTAAGAGTGGCTAAACTACCCCACCTTGCAGGGTGCTGGAGGAACCTGAGACCCAGAGAAGGCTTAATAGCAATCTGCCTTAGATTATACAAGAAGGACAGACTCAGATCTCAGGTAGTGTGGTTCACTGGGAAAAAAACATGGGATTCAGAGTCATAGGACCTGGGTTCAAATCCCAGCTCTGCCTCTTGTAACCTGGGTGACCTGGGACAAGTCACTTCTCTGAGAATCAGTATTCTCTTCAAATTTATTTATTTATTTATTTTTTAGGCAATTGGGGTTAAGTGACTTGCCCAGGGTCACACAGCTAGTAAGTGTCAAGTGCTTGGTCTGAGGCCCGATTTGAACTCAGGTCCTCCTGACTTCAGGGCCAGTGCTCTATCCACTGCACCACCTAGCTGCCCCGCAGTATTCTCTTCAGTAAAGTGGGGGGGGGGTCTTGTCTAAATGGTCCCTTTCAACTCTAAATCTATGATCCTATAAGACTCTGCTCATAAGAGATTCTTACTGTCTTGGAAGCCGCCCTGTTATGGAGTATCCTGAGATAAAGATCCTAAGACCTCCAGAACTAAAGATGGAAGGGATCTTGGAGATTATTTATTCCAATCCCTTCATTTTACAAATGGGGAAACTGAGGTCCAAAAAAGTTGCCGCAGCCTTCCTCTGTTAGAGGAGAAAGAGCCTTAGCTTGAACCTGGGCCCTGCCATTTGCTATCCACACGGCCTTGCTTGGACAAGGCATTGAACCTCTTCACTGCCTGCCCCCCTGCTTCTGATGTCTGCCTCCTGGCTTCCCTGACTTCCTTCAAATCAAAGCCAAAAGCCCACCTTCTGCAAAAAGAATTTCCCCACCCCCCACGAATGCTAGTACCTTCCCTCTGAAATTTCCGCCCCCCCTCCCCATTTACCTTTGGCTATATCTTTTATGACAGAGCTGTTTGCATGTTGTCTCTCTCATTAGACTGTAAGGTCCTGGAGGGCAGGGACTGTTTTTGCCTTTCCTTGTACCTCCAATGCCTAGTAGACTCTTGTTGACCTGTTGAATCTCTGGGACTCAGTTCCCTCATCTACAAAATGAGGACATTTCACTAGATATCCTCTAATTCCCCTTCCAGCTCTATATCTGTGTTCCCAAGACCAACAGAAAACATATGCTTATCCTACTTTTCATTCATCAAAGCAGTCCAACTATTTTGTGAGTGCACCGTATATGCCCAGGTGGCCATGCCAGGTCCTGTCTTGGCTGGCCTTCACTTCTGAGTTCTGTGATGGATAGCTGCGATGCAGTGGGAGCAAGGGGATGGTGGGAAGATCTGGGGGGATAGAGCAACATCAGTAACAAACCCAAACCAAGCAAGAAGGGGGAGGAAGTGAGAGGAGTGTGGTAGAATACAAAGGATTCAAGGCTGCACACCTGGTTCTCCAAAACTAAGTATGTGACCTTGAGGACATTACTTCCACTCCCTAAGCCTAAGTCTCCTCGTCCACAATTTATGGGGTCACAGATCTAGAGAGGAACTGAGAGGTCATCTGGTCTAGCCCCTTATTTTTTTTTCATTTTTTAAATTAATTCATTTTTATTTATCAACAATCACTTCCATAAGCTTTTGAGTTTTAAATTTTTCTCCCCCTCCCTCCCCACCTCCCTCCCCAAGATGGCAAGGAATCTGATATAGGCTATACATATACATTCCTATTAAACATATTTTCACATTAGTGATATTGTAAGTAAGAAATTGGTTCTGGCCCCTTATTTCACAGATGAGGAAACAGATCCAGATGGAGAAATGATTTACCCAAGGTCACCCAGGTAACAAGTCCAGACCTAGGATTTGAACTCAGGATCTGAGACTCCAAGCACAGTGCCCTTTCTACTATACTATTCTTAAAATGAAAGGGGCAGATCTAGGTGATTTCTAGGATGCCTTTCCAGTTCCAAAGTTCTAGGAATCATAAAGTTCTAGCAGGCCTACTCTGGTACTGGTCCTTCTGGCCCTGTTCTGTTAGAAGGCAGAGACATGAACCTCACGCAGAAATGAGATCCATCAGACTCCAGTCTGATCTGGGGTTTGGGTCCAATTCCTCACATCTGATGTCAGTAAAGACAGAAGGCCTCAAGTCCAGAGGAGTGAAGGAAAGAAGGATGGAAGGGAATAAACATTTGTCAAGCACATAGTATATCCCAGGCACTAGGTTAAGTATTTTACAAATGTTGTCTTATTTGATCTTTATAATAATCCTGAGTGGAAGGTGCTATTATTATCCCATTTTACAGATGAGAAAATTGAGGTAGACGGAGTTTAAGTGACTTGCCCAGGATCACAGTGCTAGCAAGCATCAGAGGGTGGATTTGAACTCAGATCTTCCTGATTCCAGGCCTAGTGCTCTATCCACTTTGCTACCTAATTGATTGAAGGCAAAGTCTTTCAGAGAATAAAGAAACCCACCCAGAGAGGGTCTTGAATGATGTCCTTTCCCTCCCTCCATCCAACTAGCCGCCACCAGTCATAGCGAATGCTCCTTGACACAATGCTGTGTGAAAGCCTTCCTGAGGGCAAGAGTGCCTGGCCCTGGAATTTAGAAACTAGATACTGATCCTCTGGATGGACAGGCAACGGCTGTTTGGCAGGGGTCCCTCTAGCTTCCTTGAGGGCAGAGATAGTCTTATTTTGGCTTTGTAGCCCAGTGAATAGCACAGTGCCTGCTTCAAGCATCTGTGACTTTATCCATGTGGGCACTCCCTTCACTCAACCAATCAAAAAACAAGTATTGATTAAGTGCATCTGTGTGCTAGACACCGAGGATGTAAATACAAAAGTGGGACCCTCTCTGTCCTCAAAGAGCTTACATTCCACTAGGCCCATAATCAGGCCTTTGCTAAGACCTGCTATAGCTTGGTTCTGCTGGCTTAACCCGCTCCAAGGTCCAAGGCTCCATCCTCTGCTACTTCTGGGAGCCCAGAAGGGGTTCCCCTGCTAACCCTCCAGCCCCAGCTGGCAGGAAGGACTTAGGAGGCTCTTGGAGGATCCCAGGAACCAAACCCAGAAGTGCCTCTTCTGGAGAAAGAGCCAACCACTGAGCTTCCCCATGACTTTCTTTACCCTTATCCCAAAGATAGGAAAGGGTATTTCCCTCTGCCACAGTGACAAGGCAGTGGTGAGTCCAGGGCACTCTCCACCCCCTGGAGGCCTGACCTCTCCTCTCCCTCACTCTTCCTACCACTCCAGTCATGGGATTGGGGTAGAAAAGGCTGAGCTGAGGCACCTGATCTCCCCACAACTTCCCCCGGTTCTTCCATCTTTGTTCACATAAATAGCCTCTAGTCTCAGTGTCCGGGCTTCTTCTGGGGAAGCCAGGCAAAGAGAACCCAGGAGCTGAACAGACACCCAGGAGAGGGCACATAAGAGAGAAAGCAAGTAAGAAAGAGAGAAAGTAAACCCTCCTCAGAATCCAAGGCCTTCCTAATATAGGCTTACAGCTGCTATTCCTATAGAGCTTTAAAGACTTCAAAACACTTTCCTCCAAAACACTTTCCTTTTGAGGTAAATCATAGCATCACAGATCTGAGCTGCCACTGAGTCCATCTCCTCCATCATCATCATCATCATCATCATCATCATCCTTCTTATCATCATGGTTTGGTCCTTGTTCCAGATGAGGAAACTGGGTCTCAGTGAAGTCAAGAGATTCGCCTATGATGATGATAACATGTAGTACTTTAGAGTTATAAAGCACTTTATCATTTCATCCTCTGAGAGTCAGTGTGATATAGTGGCTAAAAAGCTAGCCTCAGAGTCAGGAAGACTTGAGTTCTAGTCCGTCCTCTGACACAGATTGTCTGTGTGACCCTGGATAAGTCATTTAGCTTAGTGCCTCCCAAAACTCTCTGAGACAATAAGTTGCAGCCTGGGTGCCGAGTTACATTGAGAGAGGGAGTTCCCTCTATCAATGAAGTCACAGGTCCAGTCCAAAAATAAAACGACTAATTAAAAACCCCATGAGGCAGGTGGGGCAAATATGATCACCTCTGTTTTACAGATGAGGAAACTGAGGCTCAGGGAAGTGAAGTTACTTGCCTAAAGTCAGACTAGTCAATGTTAAAACTGGGACTCAAACATAGGATCTTCTAGCTGTGTGACCCTGAGCAACTCACTTAACCCCAATTGCCTTTAAAAAACAAACAAACAAACAAACAAACAAACAAACAAACATAGGATCTTTAGTTTTGCCCATAGTCAACGGGCAGCCAGGGGGCTTCACCTCACTGCCCAGAAAGGAAGGAGTCAGTTCTAAGTCTCATCCCTCCACTCTGCTGCTCCATCATGCTGAGTCATCCCTAGGCTGGGCCAGGATAGGATTCCACTGTCCATTTACGTAAACCTTCGGCTGCTCCAGTCTCTGGCCCCCAGGAAAGTACCCTCCAGTCCCACCCCCAGTAACCTCTTCTGTCCGTCTTCTCCCCTGACTCCCTATCCTTCAAACACCAGTTCAGGCCTCACATGAGCTCTCTTAATTGCAGGTTGAAAGGATTTCCCCCAACTTTGAAGAGCCATACCACTCCTTAGGTATGAGACAGTTAGACATTAGACAGCACCCTTAGCATTGCTACAGCATCTAGGATTGTTGGCTGTCCCTGTGAAGCAGGCAGTGCCTCACTCATGTCACCTGCCCCACAAGACCGTATACTCATTATAGTCAGAGGCTATCTCTCTTTCCTTGTGCCCCTCCTCAGCACAATTTAGTTTCCTGTAGATAATCAGGACCCATAAGAAATGTTTGTTGATGGACAAACAATGGAATAGAAAGAGCTCTGGATTTAGAATCAGAAAACCTGGATTCGAATTCTGCTTCTGTTAGTCACTAACTGTGTCACCCTGGGTGATTCAAATACCTTCTCCCAGCCTCAGGTCCCAATCTGCAAAATATGGAGACTGGAATAGATCAGGAATTTTTAATCTTTTTTTGTATGTCAGATCCCTTTAGCAGATTGGTGAAGTCTATGGAACCCTTCTTAGAATAATGTTTTTAAATGAATAAAATGAAATATATAGGATTACAAGGGAAAACAATTATAGTGAGATATAGTTACCTATATATAAATATATATTATAATATAATATATAGTTAATAACTATATATTTACATAACTATATTATGTTATATATTTAATAGAATATATAATACAATAAATGTATTTAAATATATTATATGATATATATATATATATAATTTTTAATAAAACAAGTTCACAGAGCCCAGGTTAAGAACCTTTGGCCTAAATGATTTGTAAGATCTCTCATAGAAGTAAATGGCATGATCAAGGTTCATACAGAGAGAAGACACTGCCACCTTCTCTACCTGTGTGACATTGGGCAAGTCCCCCAGCTTCCTTGGACCTCAGCTTCCATATCTGTGAAATGAAGGGAATGGACTCAGTGGTTTCTGAGGCCCCTTTCAGACATAGATGGAAGATTCTATGATCTAGGCCCCTTCTGGCTCAGATACTTTGATTCTATAGGGCTGGGCACTGCCCTTCCTTCCGAGCTCCTAAGTATATTCAAAAATCAGTGGTAAGCAGTGTCTAAGCCAAGATTTGGTCACTGAGAGCTGGGGCTGGTGATAAGCCTGGTGCCTCTTTCTGTACTTCTCTCCACTAAAACCAGTGCTGGTTCATCTCTGACAAAGTACCCTAAGCCACAGTTCCCCACTGCCCCGCCCAGACCCTCCCTAGGCTTAACTCCCTTCACCAGATCTCCCATCATCCCTTTTCCCTCCCAAAGAGTAATCCGAAGGCCCATGTAGTTGGCCAAGGCCTACACCCCACCCATATTAGCCATCCCCTACTGACCAAGGGTAGTATTATGTACCTTACAGCCCCCTTCTCCCACCAGGCAGGCAGGGAGTCACTCTGGGAAGGATGGCCAGAATGTTCCTGTCTGTGGGGCTCTGAAGCCCGAGGTCCGCAGCCCCATTTGGTGCTCAGACATCTCCCAAGGCCCTCCCTTCGCACCCAGAGTTTCCTCATTTTTCTCGGGGTGCTATTTCTCACCCAGCCTCCACTGGCCCCACCAAGACAGGAAGTTGCACAAGTTGTTTCAAGATACAAATGTGACCAAGGATTACTAACCGGGCAGAATGAGCCACAAGCCTGGAAGACCTTATACTCCCATACTTGAACACTCATCAACCCTGAATTCAAATCTCATCCACTCCTGGGGGCTCCAAAGGCACTCACAAGAAGCAACCTCCATCCTGATGCCAAGCCCTATCCAGACAATAGCCTTACACCCTCTCCACCCAACGCTGGCCAAAATGACCATTTGTACACCCAATACTGGGCTCTTGTGGAACTCAATGTTGGTACCTCCAGGGGCCCTGCCTGAGCATCTCTTGACCCCCACTGCCCAGAAAATGAATCAAAACCAAGGCACAAGGAATAGAGAGAGAAAAGAGCTTGGCCCAAGTCAAATTCCTGGCCAGGTCCTGCTCAAAACATATAGGATCAGATTTCCCTCTGGCCCCTCTTCAGAGAGAGCAACCCTCCTCTCATGCCCACAGCCTTAAACTGCTGAATCTCAGGTTTGGGGGCAACATCAAATACCACCGGTCTCCAGTTCATAACCTTTACTGACCCACACAGTCAGGGGACTGAGAAACTGCCAGGAAGAAGTAGGTTTTGAATGTCATAAAATAGTAATTAAAATACTAGCTGGCATTTATATAGCACTTTGGTTGCAAAGCACTTTACATACCTTATCTCATTTAATCCTCACAACAATCCTGGGAGGTAGGATTTGGGTGGGGGTCTAATTTTTGGTACAAATCATCAATTTGGGAGACTCCCAGTATGGAAACTCCCTCCACTGTTAAAGATCAACAATTTCCCACAACTTCTAGTCTTGGAGAGTCCATCACTCAAATGGGGTCACTGAGAGATCAAGTAACTTGTCCATAGTCACACAGCCAGGAGGTGCCAGGAGCAAGACTCAAATCCCAGAGTTTTTTTGGACTTCAAAGGTGGCCTCATCTGTTCACTGTGATGAGCTGACTCATATGAAGTAAGTACTGCAGCAATTATCATTCTCAATTTACAGATGAGGAAATCACGACTGTCTTTAAGAACTCTTGAACAATCTTGACATTAATAACATGAATAATAATCAATCTATAAACATTTATTAAGTACCTACTATGTGCCAGGCACAGTGCTAAGCACCAGGATATAAAAAGAGGCAAAAGACAATCCCTGCCCTCAAGAAGCTTAATAGCAATAGCCAATATTTATACAGAGCTTTAAGGTTTGCAAAGCAAATTACCAAAAATTATCTCATTTGATCCTCACAACAACTCTGGAGGAGCAGGGTGTTTTTGTTACCTCCATTTTTCAGATAAGGAAACTGAGGTAGGCAATGGTTAAGAGATTTATTTGCTCAGGGTCACACAGCTACTAAGTATCTGAGGTTGGATTTGAAGGAGCTCAGCATTCTATAAAAGTACAATTTGCTTTACCAAATACAATGCTTTTAAATTTTTCTTTCATTTGACTAGCATTTATTAAGCACCTGACATAGATGTCAGGCACTGGGCTAAGTTCCAAGGCCACAAAGAGAAAAAACCAACCTGGTGAACAAACAAAAAGTACAATGAGATCTTGAAATTTCCCTCCTTTTTAGGCAGTTAGCTGCATGAGGAGAAAGATGTGCTCTGCCGGAAAACATAATTGCAAACACTTATTCCTTTGTCCCACCTTCACGGTGATGGTGGTTAGGTCATTTCCACAAAAATTTTTCAGAGAATGCAATTCCTTCCCCTCTTACAGAGGTAGGGGACCATGGGTACAGAATGTTGTCTAAACTGTCAGATTCAGTTTATATGTTGGTTGTTCTGGCTGGACTTTTTTTTTCTTACTCTTTTGATTTTTGTTACAGGAGACAGTGGGAGGAGACGAGAAGGGAGAGAGATGTGTTCAAAAACAAAGGTGATATCTTTTTTGTAAAAAACAAGATACACAGGGAAGGAGAGGGAGAAAATTGAAAACTCAAAAGTTTATGGAAGTGAATGTTGAAAACTAAAAATAAATTAATTAACTTTAAAAAATAAGTAATTAGGGGGAAAAATAAAATGCCATATATATATAAAAAAGAAAACAAAACAAAACAAAAGACATCAATAAAATGTTTTTAAAACATTTTTGTAGAGATTGGAAAGGAGGCATACAGGTTGGTAAGTAGTTACTGATAATCTCTCAGTTGCCTATTTTGGGAGCAGGATGCATGACTTTGAAAATGAGGAATTGTGCAAAAGTGGATGTCATCAGAGAAATGGAGGACTAGGGAAGGAGCTGGATCATGTATCAAGAATGAGAGAGAAGCAGTGAAGAGCTGAGTTCTACACTGGTATCCGCACAATGTCAAGGGATCTAGAAAACGGCTGTCAGCCTACACATTGTGTGAACCCCTGAGATTCAGGGGAACACAAAGACAAGAGTCACACAGAACAGAAGAACATGGATAGGTTGTCATCTGCATCCCTGGAGAGAAGAAGAACATGGCTGAGATCACAGATTCACTAATGTATGAAAGTAGAGATGAGGAAACTAAAACAAAGAGCCATCCTAAGGGTCACATAGCTAAAGGTCACATTCGAACCTAGGTTTTCCAATTCAAGTATTACTTCCATGGCACATTGCCTCTTACAAAGTGATAAAACAAATCAAATAATGGCCACAGGCAATCACAAAAGATGAAATAAATAACTTTGATCACTTGAAATTGAAAGACTTCTGCATGAACAAAATCTACACAGTAAGGATGAGAAGGGAAAATGTCGACTGGGGGGAAAAACTTGTATCAAATATCTCCGATTAGGATTTGGTATCCAATATATACATAAGGTAACTATCACAAATATATAAGACCAAGAATCATTCTCCAATGGATGTGATCAAAAAATAAAGAGTTCTCAAAAGAATTGCAAACTATTAACAATCATATGAAAGACTGCTACAAATCACTGATGGAAAATACAAATCAGAGCAACTCTGAGGTTTCACCTTATATCCAACAAATTGGCAAGATGACAAAAGATGGAAAGAGTCAGCATCGGAGGGGCTATAAGACAGGTTTATTAAATCACTGTTGTTGGAGCTGTGAATTGGTCCAACCATTCTGGAAAACGATTTTGAATTACGCTAAAAATTACTAAGAGGTCTACACCCTTTGATTCTAGGCACATGCCTCAAGGAGGTCAGAGACAGAAAAGACCCAAAATATTCCTAGCAGCACAGAACTGGAAACAAAGCAAATGTCCATAGGTCGGGGAAGAACTAAACAAATTTTAGAAAATGAAAGTCACAGGACATTACTGTACCATAAGAAGTGATGAATATGAAAAATTCAGAGAAGCATGCAAAGACTTATATGAACTTATGCAGAGGGAAATAAATAGAACCAGAAAAATAATAGTGACAACAAAGAAAAAGGAGAGGACAAAAAAACCAACATTATAATTATAATGATCAAGTTGGCCTCAGAGCTTTGAGAAAGGACACCATCTTCTCTCTGTAGAAGTAAGGAGTGTATGGATGTGGAATATTACACATACATTGGTTTTGCTGAATTGTTTTGGGTTTTTTCTTCATTTTTTATTTTGTCATAAGGACTGAGTGTGGCTCACAAGAGAGAGTAAGGGGGACATAGTCAGAAATGAAGATGCTATAAAAACAAGGGATAATAATAAAAATTAAAATTAAAAAAAGACAAAGAATCTCAGAGTTGGAAGAGCCATTTAGTCCAACCTCGTATTTGAGCCAGACTCTTCACGACAATAGTGCCAACGGAGCCTCTGCTGCTCCAGAGCTACTTCCTGGCTCTCTCCTCTCTAAGCTTCTTCTATGCAGACCAACATCTCCACCTTCTCCCTCTGGTAACTGAGGCTTCTTCCCTGGGTCCCTGGGCTCTGACAGGTCAGTTTTGGCCTTATCTCGATGGGGTCCCAGGCCTCCTCTTTAGTTCAAAGCCTACTCTGAGCCATCCCATCATATCCTACCCCCTTTTACAGTTCCCCTTCCCACTTTGTCTTTCCTCATTAGTATGTGTCTTGAAAGCAGGTGACATCTTTTTGCTTGGGCAGTGCCAAGCACATAGTAAGCACTTAATAAATGCCTTATCTACCTAGCTATCTAAAAGCCCTCAAGTCATGAAGAACTTGAGGTCTCCCAAGACAGCCCATCCTATTTTTGTTTGGAAGCTTCCCCTTAGGTTGAATTTAAATCTTCCTTCTCAAAACTTCAAGTTTTCCAGGCAGATCCATGACCAGTACCCTTGCATTTTGGGGTTCCTAGCATCCCTAGACTTCAAAAGGGCCAGACAGACCAACTGGAATCCCTCTTCTATGTGACAGTCCAGGAAATATGTGAAGACAACCGACATGTCCTCCCTAAACCTTCTCTTCTCCGGGAGAAACATCTGTAGGTTCTTCCAATCACAGTAACACAGAATCAAAGATCAAGAGTTGGAAGAATCTCCAAAGCTGAACCCCTTCGTTTTCTAGATGAGGAAATTGAGGCCAGGGAGTTTAGCCGTTTTGAGGACTCCAGTCACAATTGGCCTTAGGGCCAAAAGAGATGAACCAAGCGCTACCTATAGTGATTTTGGAGGCACAGAGAAGGTCTTCCCTTCTTTGAGAAAAACCCCAAAACAGATCTCCCACCTGCTTGGGGGTGTTTCTAATTTCAAAACAAAAACTTCATTCCTCTGGCTTACAAACTCCCCGAGCCCTTCCCGCCCAGTTAAATGCAAATACCCCTGGGAAGGGTCATGGAAGGAACCATTTACCAATCACTTATCTTTGCATGAATGAGTAGCAGATTCTCTCCTGATAATAAATTTAGATAGAAGTAAGGAATGCAATGGTCTCCTCCTATCTTCTACCAGGGAGGATGGGTCAGGATAGAAGGAACAAAATGGGAAAGGTGGAGACCAAGAGGAGGACTGCCTTCTACCAGGAGGGCACGGGACCTAGAACTGAAAGTGGTCCTTGGAGATCATTTGGCCCAACCCTCTCATTTTACAGATGAGGAAATTGGGGCCCAGAGAGGGGAAGTCACTTGCCCAGGGTCACAAAGGTAGTGAGTAGCAGAGTCAGGTTTCCAAGCCAGCTTATCTGACTTGGGACCAGAGTTCTTTTGCAGTATATCGTACTGTATTCCTCCTGGGGACGGTGGGCCTTTTTAAAGGCACAAAAAATGAGTCAGGGCCCAGCCTGCCCCTCACCCTAGGACCAGGGGGACATGGTCTGAGAAGGGCTTGGGGGGGGGGTTGAGGGTGGAGGTGGAAGGGGTGCCGAGTTTCCTGCCCTCTGATTCCCAATCACTAATCCAGGGGAGAACAGGACAGAGGCTGGCAAAGGGGCCCCAGATAAGGGGCACAATAAGCCTAGTTTATCACCCTAGTTTATCACTCGTTGGTCCAAGGGACAAAGTCAGATGTGGTTTGCCCCAACCCTGAGCTTCCCCCAGAACCCCTCACTTCAGTGGCCTTCATCAATGGGCCAGGAGGCCTTGAAGGGCCCTCAGAACAGGGCCATCCCACTTCCCTCTAGACAGAAAGGTGCCTCTTAGCCTAGACTGGAGCCTGTACAAAATGCTGAGTCTGAGGCCCACGGTCACCTGACTCCTTAAGCTCGGTCTGACCTATGGAACCTTAGGACCAAGGGAGAAGAGGCAGAGGAGCCTCCATCCCAGAGCAGAAAGCCCTTCCCTCCCCTCAAGACATAATGATAATAATGATACCTTACTATTATTGTATCCATTATTTCATTTCATCCTCACAACAACCCCCTAAAGAGAGGTGGGGCAGGCCTCATTATTCTCACTTTAGATGAGGACACACTGAGGGCCAGAGGCAATAAGTGGTTCATTCCCAAAGGCCACAAGAGGAGCTGGTGGCAGAATCTAGAACCGCTCAGAGTGATACACTGCTTGGCCTTCCCTAAACCCTGTCACTTCAAAACTAAAAGGGCAACAGGACCACACAGATCTGGGGCTGAAAGAGACCTGAAAGACCATCTAGTCCAAACTTCTAATTTTACAGATGGGGAAACTGAGGCTCAGAGGAGGTTTAAGTAACGTGTATGAGGTCACATAGGATGTAAGAATTAGAGGCAGGATTTGAACTCATATCCTCTAACTTTAGGGTCAGTGTACTTTTCTCTGAGCCACGTTGGGGTGACTGGTAGAGGAGGAGGGGGGAGAAACGGTGTTTTTTCAATGCTTCCTACAGGAGGCCTTTCCTAATACTCCCAGTTTCTAGTGTCCCTTCCCCTGCTCCTGCAAAAAAAAAAAATTTTTTTGTTTTCCCTTGTATGTATTTTGTATATAGCTAATTATGGAGATTTTGTCTTTAGTTACAGAATGCCAGCTTTCTAGAGGTAAAGATTTATACTTTTGTCTTTGTAGCCACAGTGCCTGGAAACACAGTAGGCATTTAATAAATGCTAACTGATGAACACATTCTGAGTCCCCTTGTGTCCCCCCCCCCCCCTCCCCCCACCCCCCATTGAGACTGCACCTTCAGGCAGAGGCATCTCAAACTTCCTATGGGAAGTCTCCTGTAGAAGCAAAAAATGTACTCCCCTCTGATGGTTTATGGCACTTTAGGAAAGATGTCTACTGACGATCTGTGTATCTCCAAGGGTCAGTTTTAGATGAGATACCCTATGCCAGCCATTCCTAGCATAGGGTAAACAGAGGTTTGTCCCTGGATGTATGGAAGGGAGATAGTGGGGGCAGCCGCCCCATTGCCATCCCAGACCCTGGCCAACCACTCTGCATCTCCCCTTGATATATTCCTGAGCTGAAGGGCAAAGCCAAACCTGGAGGGCCTCTCTTGTTGTGCCCTCAGGCTGCTGTCCCCTCCCTGCCACCACCATCAATCCGCCCGGAGCAGTTTGGGCCAGTGAAAAGAATACTGGGCTTGCTGTCAGATAAACATGGCCTGATGCAAAAAAAAAAAAAAATGCTGGATTTGAATCTGAGGATGTTGGTTCAGAACCAGGTTCTGCTACTTAACATCTGAGTAATCTTAAACCCCCTAAGCCTTCCTCATCTGTAAAAGAAGGGGGTTGGCCTAGATGATTTCCAAGGTCCTTTCCGATTCTAAGGCTTTGATCACACTCCAAATTCTGGCTCTGATACAGACTACCTGAGTGACCTTGGTCAAGTCCCTTCAGCCTGTCTGAAGGTCACTTTCTTCATTTATAAAATAAGGGAGTTAGACTAAATCTCTGCTCTCTAAGTTCCCTCTCAGCTCCAAAGCTAATGGTCCTATGTACAAACACACACCCCTACCTGATCAAGAGGCTCTGAGTCAGCCCCCAAAACTCTACCCTAAAATTAGACTCCATACATCTTCGGATCCATGCAAACACACACTCCCTCCCACCCACAATATCTTTGGGACTATTCTGTGGCTCTTGGCACCACCCAGTTGGAAGAGTCCCAGGGCATTCCATTCCCAGGAGACGGTCCCCAGCCTGGGGCTAGGGTTCCTGGGAGGAGAACAGGGTCAGTGCACAGCCAATGCATGACATGGGGAGCTGACAGTCTTGCTGTAAGCATATGAGGCAGTGGCTGGCAGCGGGAGGTGCCCCTACCCAAGAATCCAAAGGGGTCATCTTTAGCTAAGAGAGTAGCTTCAGGCCCTTGGTGAGTTAATAGCCCATTTGGGATTGTCAGAAAAATTTAGTACAGAGCTTTACACGACAGGTGTTCAGTAAATGTTTGTCGTTGAGTGAGTGAATGAACGAAGGAATGAATGAATGGAGAAGGGCAGAGGTAACAGAGGGCCACGGGCAGACAAGACAGGCCCAAGGGATTCTTTAACCATGGAGAATTGCAGAGATGAGAAGATCTGGGGGAAAGAGGAATTGGTGGGTCTGGGGCTTAGATATTCTACTTCTAGGAATCTCCAATTGTCTTCTAAACAAGTCATGGGGCCACAGTGAGATTCTGCTGCAAAAGAACAAAGTGGAACTGAAGGAGAGAGGAACTACAGAAAAGAGGAAGAGGGCATGGGGACAAAGAAGAGAGGAGACAGAGCAGGGTGGAGGCAGAAAGCAAGGGGCCAGAGGGGAGGTGAAAACAAGGCAGAGAAAGGAAAGAAATGGAGATGTGGGGAAAGTAGGGGACAAGGGACAAGGAAGCAGAGGAAGAGAAAAGATGAAAGAGGTAGAAGAGAAGAGGGACAGAGAAGGCTGAGGGAGGAGGGAAAGGTCAAAAGAAAGGGAGACATTATATGGATTGGCTCCCCAGGAGCCAATGATTCAGGCGGAAATTTAGAAAATGTAAAAACAAAAGATATTCCTAAAAAAGATTTTTTTTTAAAGAGGGAGACATAAAAAGAGTTAGAAAGGGATAGGCATTATGGGCAGCTAGGTGGCACAGTAGATAGAGTACCAGGCTTGGAGTCAGGAGGCCATGAATTCAAATCTGGCCACAGATACTTACTAGCTGTGTGACCCTGAGAAAGTCACTTAATCCTGTTTGCCTCAGTTTCCTCACCTAACAAAATGAGTTGGAGAAGGAAATGGCAAACCACTCCAGTATTTTTGCCAAGAAAAGCCCAAATAGGGTCACAAAAAGTAGGACATGACTAAACAACAACAGAGAGTTGTAGGGAAAGGAGTAGAGAAGAGAAGACAGTGGGACCAAGGCATACAGGGAAAAGGAAAAACTGGGTGACAAGGGAGTTGCTGAGGAAGTTGATCCCTGAGCAGAGTGGGTATTCTCAGAGAGAACTATCCTTTAAGAATGTGGTAGGTCAGAGTTGGTAGCTGGGCAGGAGGACAGTAGATCAGCAATGACCAGACCTAAGGATGCCTGAGTCATCAAGACCAATTTAGCACAGGCATCCCGGCACATGGCCACAGAGACACCATTAAGCAGGCAAGTGGATCAAAGGCCATGGTGGCTTCCAGAGTTCCCAAAGCGAGAGGGATTCCCAAGCCCATTTCTCTGTGACCACTGTTTCCCAGCCTCAGTCCCCAGTGCAAAGGAAGAGAAGGCATATTGGGATACGGAAGAAGATGCAGAGAGAGGGAAAGAGAAGGCTAACCAGCAGAACACACCATGGGATATAGAATTCATGGAATGCTAGGACCATATATTTAGAGTTGAAATGGACCTTAGGGACCATCTAGTGCAATTCCTCTCTTTTTATAGCTGAGGCAATTGAGGCCCAGAGAAGTAAAGCATCTTGCCTAAGGTAAGATGGTACTAAGGTACCACACAGGTAATAAGGACTCAGATTCCAAAGCTAGTAGAGCTCTACTCGACCCCCAAAACCTTCAAACAAAGTGAGAGATACTCCGTGGGCCTGAAGATTAGGGATGTGTGATGAGTTGAAAGCTGCCTTTCCGGTCAATGAGGGCCTTCCACCTGAGAGAATCCCAAGCAAGGGGAGATGGTACCCCTCTGATCCCTGATGAAGTTAAAAGAAGGTTAAGAGAACTGGGAGGGACCTTAATCTATCTCATGCAGAGATGAGGAAACAGGCCAAGAAAGAAGTGACTTGTTGGACCATGATTAAGTAAGTCTATTAAGTGCCAGAGGGGAATCTGAACCCAGTTCTTCTGGCTCTGGAACCTGTGTTCTTTTCACTAGGAAAGACGTTTCCATTCAATTTCTCATGTTCCTATAGACCTCCTTGTATTTTCAGGCATGTCAATCTAACTGACTCAATGAGACAGCAAGCTCTTAGAAGTCAGGGACCCCTGTCTTTTCTTATCCAACAACAACTTATCTTTCTTTTTACAAAGCATTTTGGTTCCAAAACATTCTCAGTCAACTTAGCTTTCATTTCCTACCTGGAAAACCATAACACAAACAGGTAAGGAACTCAGATATGATCTAAGCGGGGAAGCTGAGGATGAGTGAAGTGACTTGTCCATAGTCAATCCCAGTTGGGAAGCATCATAGTAGAGACTAGAACTCAGATCTCCTGACCTGGGCCCAGCCTCTGTTTATCTTCTGTAGGGGCGAATAAAGGGTGTAGACACAGGACAGGCAGGTGCTTCATAGTATTTAACTAACACAATTGAACAGAATAAAGGCAGCCTGTTGCTGTAGACAGAACAGTGGCCAGAAATTCAGGAAAGAGAGCTGGGTTCTAGGGGGACCCCCCCCCCCAAGCTGCCTCATTTCTCTTGAGTCTCAGTTTTCTCAACAGGAAAATAAAAGGGCCCAAATGAGTAAAGCTCACCCCTCTCCCTTCCAAGGGGTGGTTCTATGATCCGAAATCAGTCCCCAAAGCCACGGACTCCATCCTGGCAAAGGACAGCTGAAAGGACCTCAGAGAGTCCAGGAAGGGGGAGCTGGTTGGGGTGGGGCAACAGCCAGGCCTCGTTGTTGGCGTTCTGAAGCGGGCAGTATAATGTGTCACCTCCCTGGCCTCGCTTCTCCCTGCAGGGACCACCAGGAGCTACAGCAGCTGTTGCTTCTAAACCCATAATAAACAAGTCAAAGGACAGGCTGTGACTTCGCTGCTTAAGCAGGAGAAAACAAACCTGTCCCCACTCCTCCCCTCCCCCACCCCACTCCCAAGTATATCTCTACCAGCACACACCTAGTAGCAACATAGGGAGAAGAAAGGAAGGGGAAGAGGAAAGGGAAAGAGGAAACATTGCCTTAGGATGAAGCAAAGGGAGCTCAGAATTCATTTAGTCTATCTTTCCCACCACCACCCATTTTACAGATGAGGAAACTGAGGCTCACAGAGGTTTTTAGTGACCTTCCCATTGTCACACAAATAGTAAGATGGCAGAGCTAGGATGAGAACCCAGGACTTTTGACTGCAAAGTCAATGTATGTTCATTATTTCTTATGATTCCCCAGCTGGATTTTGAGCTCTTTAGGGCAAGGACTGCATCTCATCTCTTTCTATTCAGCCCCCACAGTGCCTAGTACAGTGCTGGGCACTAGCAGTAGGGTTGATTGACAGACACCAAAGTAGAGAATACTTCTCAGACCTGGGGGAGCCCATGTGACCCCTCTCTTTCAGGGCTCTTTTCCTCCATATTTCACAATACAGCACAGTCCCCAACATAGAATCAGGGGTCACATAGCAAGTAGAATCATATGTCTAGAGCTGGAAGAGCCTTCAGAGGCCAGCTAGAGTAACTGCCTCATTTTACCGAATGGGAAACTGAGGCCCAGGAAAGTTAAGAGACTTGTTGAAAGGTCACACATAAAGTAGGCATGAGAAGCAGGATTTGAACACAGGTTTGATGTTCTTTCCACGGTATCACAATGCTTCCCTGTCCTCTTGGGTACAGGCAGGGTCCCAGGACCGCCAAACATTCACAGGCATTTCTTCCTAAATCACAGAATAATAGTTGGAAGGGATAATTAAGATAATTAGAGATAATCGAGTCCAACCTTTCCCCCATTTTACAGATGAAGAAACTGAGAAATGGTATGATCTACTCAGTCACACAGAGAGGAAGAAAGGCAGAATTTAACTTTGGCTGTTTGGACCTGGCCTTCAGTGCTGTTGTCACTATATACTAGGACACGGGTTCAAACCCCAGCTCTGCTACATACTGTCAGTGTGACCTTGGGGCAAATCATTCAACCTCTCTGGGCCTCAGCTTCTCCTTTCCTAAAATGAGGGGGCTGGACCAGATGACCTCTAAAGTCACTTCCAGCTCTAAACCAATGAATGCCTCTACAATCTTAAGCATCGTGAAGCTAAGGGTCTTGGGCCTACCCTGATCATAGCAACTGCAGCCTGACGTAGCCCCCATCCTACGTATCTCCAAACTTCTGTTCTCTCAGGGTGTTTTTCTCTATATAAAGTCTCCTCTTCTTACCCTCTCCAGTGGACTTTAGACTCTCCCTCACCCCACTCCCAGCATCCATACTGTCCCAATTCATCAGTAAGGGAAGGTAAGTGGAAGGCCCTGGAGTCAGGAAGACCTGAGTTCAAATCCTGCCTCAGACACTTAGTAGCTGTGTGACTCTGGGAGTGACTTAACCCTGTTTGCTTCAGTTTCCTCATCTGTAAAATGAGCTGGAGAAGGAAATGGCAAACCACTTTAGTATCTTTGCCAAAAAAAAACCCCAAATGGGACCATGAAGAGTCAGACACGACTGAAATGATTGGACAACAACAAAGCATAGTGGTGGGAGAGCTAGATAAACAGTGAGAGAACCTGGGTTCTAAGCCTGATTCTGCCGCTAACTCCCTGTGTGACTTTGTACAAATCACTTCCTATCTTGGGCCTGTCTCCTCACTGATAAAATGAAGAAGCTGCATTAGATGATTTCTAAGCTGCCTTCAAGCTATAAATCCTATGTTCCCTTCCCCTTATTCCGACTAGGCTTAAGTCCCACCAAGAAAAATGATCAGAAACCTTTCCTGCCTGGTATATGGTAAGCACTTAATAAATGCTCTATCTATCTACCCATCTATTTATCTTCTCCTATCTACCTATATCCCCTCTCTATTTATCTTCCATCCATCCTAACTAGCTACCTATCTTCTAGCTAGCTAGCTATTTATTGATCTTCTATCTTCTACCTATATCTTCTATCTATCTAGTTATTTATTTATCTTCTATCCACATATCTATCTTCTATTTATTTTCTACTTTTTTCTATGTATCTAGCTACTTATCTTCTATCTGCCTATCTATCTTCTGTTTATTTTCTATCTAACTAGCTATTTATTCATCTTCTATATATCTCTGACATTAGCCATCCTCAGAGAGAGGGCTTTAAAAGTTTTCTTCCAATCCCACAGTTAAACATGACCAATTGCTATTTAAGCAAGCCTGCCTAACTGAAACAGCAGGGCATCCTGGGGGAGAGACAGAACATGTCATCCACCAGATGAATTAAACTAACACCACCACCTCAATCACTACCTCCCCTCAGATGCCAATGGACACTGCCCAGGAGCCTGCCCCAAGAACCTTGGAAACAGCAGTGCACTCTAGACCACTGGCCCTGCTTCCAGCCTGGCCCTACAGCCATCGACTAGGAGAGCGATCGCTATACACAAAGGGTCTACTTTTCTTGCTACCACCTACACAAACTGCTGACCAGTTGCTACCAAAGAACCCAAGAGCCCTGGGACTGGTAGCAGGATCTACTTCTAGCCCAGCCATCATAACCACGAGATGGAGAAGCAATTCCCAAGGAGATGCAGCCTGGCAACTGCTTCTGGGGGTGCTGTAGTCACATCTACTGAAGACCCAGAAGAGAAACTTCTCACCGCCAAAGTCCTGGCTACTGTCAGATAATTATACATCAGAAATTGATGTGATTTCGGCAGTGGAAATGACAATAAAGGAGAGGCATGACCATCTGCTTTGCCCCTGTACCTAAGGACCATGGGACTTTTCCATCTGACTTGCAGCTAAAACCTCTATGTATCTTCTCCCCATTAGAATGAGAGCTCCATGAGAACAGAGGCTCTTACTTTTCTTATGTGCGTCCCTAGGGCTAAGCATAGGGCTTACTAAGTGCAATTTCATTCATTTCTGTGGTTAAGATAAATCTTCAGTTTTTGCCCTATCACTGACAGTCATCTTCTTCACCCACAGTTACTTCCCAACTCAGAAGATTGGCCTATTTCACCGACAAGGGGAGAAGCCTGGGTTGGCCTAAAGGAGGCAGACGGATAACAGGGGACCTGAACATGCCCTGTCCTGAAGGAACCTAAATGAGGAGAGAAGGAAGACTAGGAATGGGAAATACTGCATATTCTGTCATCTCTCCATGACCCTGCTACCTTCCTTTCCAGCTCTGTGACCGGTAGACCCTCCAGGCCTGACTCGGCCACAGTTGAACAGGAAGATGGATCAACCAGTTTGTGCCCAGTATGGCGCTGAATGTGATGAGGGATATAAGACAACCTGAAAGGCATTCCCTACCTATGGGAGTTCACAGTCTGCTTAGAAGAGAAAAGAACTAGAGGCAGCTAGATGTTGCAAAGGATAGAGCACCAGCCCTGGAGTCAGGAGGACCTGAGTTCAAATCTGGCCTCAGATATTTATTAACTAGCTGTGTGACCCTGGCCAAGTCACTTAACTCCATTGCCTAGCCCAAAAAAAAGAAAAAAAATTCTTAAAAAATTACTTTCATTGATACATTTAATATGATGGTACATGTATGGCCTATATCAGATTGCTTGCCATCTTGGGGAGTGGGGAGGGGAGAGAGAGAAAAAATTTGGAACTCAAAATAGTTGAAAACTATCTTTACATGTGATTGGAAAAAAAAATTTTTAAAAAAGAAAAAATTGTTTTTTCATTTCTGAATATAAAACTTTCCCTCCTCCCCTCCTTATCCTTTGTATCAAATAATTTTTAAAATAAAAATAAAAGCTGTTCATTAAAACCACCAAGTGATTTCCCCATCGTGGGTCTCAGTTTTCTCACTTGTCAAATGAGGAGGGTTGGTTCCTTCTGGTTCTAAATCTTATAATAGACCTGCATTCTAGTCCTGGCTTTGCCACTAAATCCCTGTGTGACCCTTTGAGGGCTGGAGGAGTGTTTCCCATGTGGAAAATGAGGGAGCTAAACTATGTGTCTGCTAAAGTCTCTCACAACTCTGAAGTTGAGGAGTTTTAAGATTTTTGCTCCTGCCCCTCTCTCGGACCAATGATTCTCCCACATGACAGGTCCGGCCATTGTTAGCTACAATCTGCCTTATATAGCTTCCTTTGCAATAAGACAAGAAGCAAAATCCTCCCTACTTGCCCCTCCTGACACAGCTATCAAGTTCATCATAGACTTTCCGGTCTTAGGTCTACAGGAACGTGCTTTGAGTGAGTCTGGAAGCAGCAGCTCCTAACCCTAAAACCTTCAAACTTGCATAAATCTGCCCTCGAGGGCAGCTAGGTGGCAGAGTGAATAGATTGGGGGTGGGGGGGTGCACTTCGACTGAGAAGGAGTTGAGTTCAAATTTGACTTCAGACACATACTAGCTGTGTGACCCTGGTCAAGTCCCTTAACTGTTTGCCTCAGTTTCCTCTTCTGTTAAATGAACTGGAGAAGGACATGGCAAACCACTCCAACATCTTTGCCAAGAAAACCCCAAAAGGGGGCAGCTAGGTGGCACAGTGGATAGAGCACCAGCCCTAGAGTCAGGAGGACCTGAGTTCAAATCCATTCTCAGACCAGACACTTGACACTTACTACCTGTGTGACCCGGGGCAAGTCACTTAACCCCAATTGTCAAAAAACAACAGCAACAACAACAAAAACAAAAAAGGGTCATGAAGAGTGGACCATGACTAATTGACTAAACAACAACAAAAATCTATCCTAGGGCAAGGAAAGAAATTGTCCGGAGAAGGAGACAGCTCACTGAAAAAGAAAGATCTCTTGGGCAGCTAGGTGGCACAATGGATACAGCACTGGTACCAACTAAAACTGGCCTTCATAGAAGAGAGCTTGGGATAGTTACAGAACCTCTTTGGGCCTCAGTTTCCCTATCTGGAAAAGAGGTTAGTGTTATTTATGCTACTTATTTCATGGGGTGATTGGGAGATGAGGATTAAATGATCTCTTAAGTCCTCTTTCATGACCCAGAGCAAATCATCTCATCTCTCTGCCTCAGTTTCCTCATCTGTAAAATGAGACAGTTGGACTAGGTGGATTCTAAGTTTCCTTCCAGCACAAGAATTCTGGACCTATGACACATTGATCCTTTCCTGGGAATGTGCTCTCATGTCCAGGTGGCCCAGCCCATGCCCAAGGGCTCTAAACAGTCTCAGAGGATAGCAAAATTCCAAGGATATTCATAAGGCAGCCAGAGCCCCAGCCCCAACTTTAACATCATCTCCACCATGAATTGCCTAGAGAGCACCTAGCTTGAAATCCAGAAGACCTGAGTTCAAATCCAGTTTCAGATACTTAGTAGCTGTGTGACTCTGGGCAACTCACTTAACCCCTTTGTGTCTCAGTTTCCCCACCTGTAAAATGAGGATATCAATAGCACCAACCTCCCAGGGTTATTGTGAGGATCAAATGAGATAATAATTTTTTAAGTGCTTCCATATTACCTGGCATGTAGGAGCACTATACAAATGTTAGCTATAATGATGATGATGCTGCTTACAATGAAGCCTTCCATAGTCACCCCATAATGGTAGGGATCTTTCAGCCCTCTTCAGAACTCATAGAACACTTTGTTTTGCCACTTCCTGTCTCAGTTTCCCCAACTGTAAAATAAGGTCCCTTCCAGCTCTAAATCTATGATGATCACTTATCCTATATCATTCTGCATTGTAATTTTCTATATTTGTACTTTTCCCCCACTAGACTACCAGTTCCATGAGGACAAGTCTGATCTAATTTTTTTTATTCTCCACACATACCCCTTAGAGCTTAACACAGCAGATGCCTAATAATAAACATCTGAATTCAATTGAAGCCTATGCAGTTCATCACCAGCACAGCCACCCTCTTTCCCAAGGGGGCAGGGAGCCAGACTGGTTTTTAGAGCCAGCACATTCTGGGTAGCCCCTGCTGGAGCCACAAACTGCCTGCTACTCTGAAAAGGAAGGAACAGGAGTCACTGCAAGACCAGAAGCTGGGGAAAGGGGGAAGGGGGAGACTGGCAGAGTTTCAGGCACTGTTGGGTATATATATACACGGGTGCTGAGAAGTGATAAAACATACAATTACAGTGAGAAACAGGACTGGAAATAGGGACAGCTAGAAGCCAGACACTCAAGAAGTCACCAAGTCTTGAGAAAGTAGAACTTACTCCAGCCCTGGGGCTTCCTCCTGCCTTCTTTCTTCCCACTAGGAAATGGGCTACATGGAGGAGGGGTGGGGAGTCTGGGAGCAGACACTGGGCCCCTCACTTCACACGGCACTTGGAAGCTTGAATTCATCGTTACCTGCCCCATCTCCTCCCTGCCCACCCTACTGTCACAGGAATCACTGCACTAGATAAGCAACTTTTCTTCCAGAATTCATTCATCTAACCATTCATTCAGTAAACATTTATTAAGTACCTACTGTTTACAGAACACTGTGCTAGGCACAGAAGAGGGGAAAGCTGGAGGGAAAATTCATGTAAGACATGATCCAACCCTCATGAACTTAGTTTAGTAAGGGGATGAGACATAGAACAACCAAACCTTTATTGAGTGCCTACTGTGTACAGAGTTCAGTTCAGGGGTTTGGACCTGTCTCTTCCTCTAATCCTCTACCATACCAGGATCCCAGGTACCTCACTACTGAGGAAAGGAAGATCTGAGAACACCAGTACCACAAGGGTTTCTTGCTCTCCCTCCCTGTCTCCTCCCCCTCCAATTGTCCCCCCACCCCCCAATCAAAAGAGCATCTGGCATTGACCAAATGTTTGGTCCTTCAGGAATGGAGCCAGTAACTTTTTTCTGGTTATAAGATTCCCAGGTAGCCTGATGTACTCTAGGCTGCCATCCTTCTGTGCTACGGATGGGGAAACTAGGGCATAAAAGATTATGGTAGATTAACCCACAACCTCAGAAAGTATAGACCAGGGAATTCCAACACCAAGTTATTAGATTGTTCCTCCTGCCTTCTTGAATATAGTGAAAGAATGAATGAAAAAGCATCTATGAAGCCTTACTTTGTGCAAAACACTTGCAAAGTAGCTGGTGATAGCAGGTATCAGGCTAGTTTCAGACAGAATCAGGTTCTGGTGGAAAATAGCCTAGAAGAGGAAGTGCCTTAGGCCTGGAGGAGGAGAGAGACCTGGGAGACCTGGGTTCTAGTCCAGGCTCTGCCCCCTAACTGTCTACATGAGCTTGGCCAAGGAATTTCCCCACTCTAGGCCTTGCTCTAATATCTTCAACTACAAAATGAAAGGTACTAAAGTGTCTTCCAAACTTTGCATCTCCACCCCATGCCCCAGCCATTCTGGGATCTTTGCCCCACGACAGCAGCCTCAGAAGCTGCAAACAGGGTATCTATCACTCTGAGGTTAGAGACTAAGGGAGAAGTAACCTACAGTCAAACCTGGTCACAGAGACAGCAAGCACCCTGAAACAGGTTGTTCTTTTAGTCTCTGTCTCTCTCTTTTCTCCATTCACTTCTAGACCTAAGCTCTTGCTGGAGACAGAGAGACTGTCCTCCAAGCCCTCAATGGTTAAAGGGAAAGGAAGGGTAGGTTGAAACCTCTCTGTTCAGTCTCCGACCCCAGGAAAGTGTTGAAGAGGGTCAGGACTTTATCCAGAAAGTGGCAGAAACAAGTATTAATTCAGACACCCTAAAGACAAAAGAGAGAGGGGGAGTGATTTGGAACCCAGAGATACCGCTGAGGGCAGGGGAAAGAGTGGGTAATCCAGAGACCAAGAAGTGGTTAGGTGTCGCAAGAAAGTGTGAATTGTAAAGAGTGGAAAGGGGAGGGGGGAAGGGAAATAAGAGGACTGAGGAACCTAGGGATCTGGGGAAGGAGTAGGGTCCTGGGGCCGAGGCAAGAACCAAAGAGATCGGGTAGGGCCAGGTCCCGGGACTGAGGCTGGGGTCTGAAGCTCTTTACAGCTTGTGCCCCGCCCCCGGGAAAGGTGCTCAGAGGCCAGGGCGGGCCGGGCGACAGCAGCGGGAACCTGCTCACGCAGCCCCAAGCGGCCCCAGGGCGGCGGAGCGGAAAGCTATGGAAAGCCTGGGTCAGGGAAGGAGAGAAGGGGTGGGGCGGACAGGACCCGGGCCGGCCAGAGCCCCTGTCATCGGCCCGAGAGGCAGGGGCAGGAAAGTGGGCGAATCCCGGGCCCTGGGAAAGACAGGGATCCGGAGTCTGCGGCCTTGGCAAAGGAGTAGGGGCGCACTGATTTAGGGGCGGAGCATCCAAAGCACCGGGAAGCGGGGGCGCTGGGCGGGCAGACGGGCGGGCTACAAGTTATTTGGGGCTTAGCAGAGGAAGGGAGCCCTCCGAGGGAGAGGACCGCGGGAGCATTCTCCAGAGTGCCGGTGTTGGCACTCTTTGGAGACAAGGCAGAGCTAGACAGCTAGGCGAGCGCGCATTAGGAAAGAGGGAGAAGATCAGAAAGCTACTCTCTGGGGAGAGGGTACAGCCAGTGGGAGCAACTTCTCCCAGCTCGGAGTAGGGGGAGGTGGGGGGAAGATGCAAGGGGAACGGGGTGGTCCCTCCCTTGCGAGCCTGGCCCCCCGTGTGGGCGGGACGCTGCTCTGGACCCGCCCACTCTCCGGCCATCAGGCGCAGCCTGGCCCGGGCCGGACACAGCCCCCGCACACCTCCCCTGGCCCCCCTTCCGCGCCCCGCCCGCCCCGGCAGCCCTGGCCGGGTCGGGGGCGGGGGTGGGGGGCGGCGTGGGGGAGGGAGAGGAAGAGAGCTGGGCCCCGGTCTTTTCCCGTCTAGTCCCACTAACTCCCAAGTTCACTCCCACGCCTCGCCCACTTACACTCCGCAGCTCCCCGGGCCGGGGGAGGCCCCAGCCCGGGCCCCTCCCGCCTGGTTACATAAGGTCCCGGCGCGGCTGCCCCCCCCCCCCCCCCCCCCCCCGCCCGAGCCCCGGGGGAGAGGCCGGAGCGCCCCCCCCCCCGGCCTGCGGGACAGCGCCGGCCCTGCGGGGACAGAGGGGACGCCTCCTGGTCCGGACCTGGCAGGGGGATTCCCCATCTCCTCCTTCTAGCTCTCGCCCAGTCCAACCCGCTGCCCCCGCTCCAGCCACCTGTCTCCGGTACCCAAGGGAGTCAGGACACTCTCCTGTCCTATGCGGGAGCCAGGAATCGGGGTCCCGCTTCCGCGGACCCCCCGGTCCAGAGTCCGAGGTCCCAGCGCCCCCCGCTCCTCCGGCCCAGCTCACCTCGACCTGAAGGTCAATCGGCCCGAGCGGCTCCGGCAACTTGTTCAAGTTCAGGTGCCCGGGCCGGGAGCTGGCGCGCGCCCCGCCCCGCCCCGCCGGGGCCTCCTCTGGGCTCGACGCTGCTGCCCAGGCAGCTCGTCCCGTCCACTGGTCGCGCTACCGCCGCCGCTGCTGCTGCCCCGCCGCCGCTGCTGCTACTGCCGCTGCTCCCGCTACGGCGGCGGCTCCTCCTCCTGTTCCGCCGCCGGGTGCCCCGCAGCCGCGCCTCCTCCGAGTCCTCTGCAACCGCCCGCTCTTCCTTTCCTCCGCCGCCGCTGCCGCTGTCACCCCGAACCCCGGCGCCCGGGCTCCGGCTGTCACCTTCTTGCCCACTTCCCGCCGCGCCCGGCAGAGGGCAGCACCCGACCCCCCGGCCCCCTCCGTCCCGCCCCGCCCCCATGCAGCCTGGGAGTCGTAGTACTCCCAGGCCTTGTAGTCACTGGATTCTGAGACCTGCCTCCGCAGGGCACATTGGGAGTTGTAGTCCCCGTCCTTGCTGGGTACTTGGAATTTGACTTCTTGAAAGGCGATGTGCTAAGTGCATTGTAATTTAAGAATTACATGATTTTAGAATCGGAAGGGATCTTGGCTGTTTAATCGAGGCCCACAGAGGGACAGTGAATTGCCCAAGGTTATACAGCTGGGAAGAAACAGAATTAGCATTTGAATTCCTGTCTTCCTTCCCTACATCCTTTTACCCTATAATAACAGCTAGAACCACCTCATTTCACCCTCACAACAGCACTTGGGGGGCGGGGCTCGAGTACCATTATTACTTCAATTTTATAGCGGGGAAATTGAAGCAGAGAGGGCTAAAGTCTTCCTGAGAATCACACACTAATAAGCTCCTAACAGGATTTGAACTCAAATATTTGTGATTCCACCCAGCTGTCTTGACTATGTATCTGCCCCCAGTGGATAGGTTCTTTCTCTTACCTATCACACGAGATCTCACCAGCAGCATGCCCTACTTTAATCTCGGTCTAATCCAGGGAAACCAGGAGATTTGTATACAGTCTTCCCCTCCTATACAAAGTTTTCCTCTTTAGGAATTAGGGAGCTGATCAGATCTTTGGGGACTTCCGTCTCTGTTACACTATCCGAGTCAAAAGTCATTTGTTCCCGCTTGACTTTGCCTTTAACTAGAGGCAAGTCATGGGCCTTTCTGGACCTTGGTTTTAAATGAGTGTCGATGACCTCTAATATCTTCATTTTAGGACCTAAGAGGTTAGTTCTGACTTGCACTACCTGCCTTGCTGAGCTGTTGCATGTGAGGGAATTACTTTGTAAGTGTTAAATGTATTGTCACCCACTTTCTTCCCCCACCCACCAAAAACAAAACAAAACAAAAAAAATCCTCAGGCTGGCATTTAAAGCCCTCCATAATCTGGCCCCCTCATTCCTATGCTGTTTTATTTCATATATTTCATGTTACTCTCCTTCAGGAACTAGCCAGCTCTGTTCTCTCTGCACAAAATCCTGTCTCTGCATTTCACTATCAGCTCCCCAGATGTAGCAGGCACTCAGTCCTTCTCTCCACCTCAGAGAATCTTTGACTTCTTTCAAACATTCTCCTGTGCTCTCCACTCTTTCCTTATCCTCCTCCACTCATTGGCCCTCTTTCCTTCTTGAAATAACTTTGTATCATTCTACAAGTACTTTGTATTTGTTTTTCTCTGTATGTGTTAAATCCTATCTTTTTAGAATGTAAGCTCCCAGAAGGCAGGGGCCACTTTGGTTTTGTCTGGGCCCTGGCATAGATCCTTGCACCTGATTGTTGAATTGAACAGGGTGATAATTATTACCCATGAGGCCTTGGGGAGAGAGAATCTGTAGACTGAGGGTCTTGGCCATGAAATACATGCTCCCCAGCCCCCAGGTTCACCGACTCCGAATCCAGCACATTTTTTACTTCCTATTGTTCAGTCGTTTTCAGTTATGTCTAACTCTTCATGACCCTGTTTGGGATTTTCTTGGCAAAGATACTGGAGTGGTTTGCCATTTCCTTCTCTAGCTCATTTTACCGATGAGGAAACTGAAGCAGAGTTAAGTGACTTGCCGAAGGACACACTGCTAGTAAGTGTCTGAGGCCAGATTTTAATTCAGGAAGATGAGTCGTTCTGACTTCAGGCTTGGCACTCTACCTGCTATGCCACCTAGCTGGTGGACTTTAAAGAGAGATGGAGGGACTTGTCCAAGGTCAACCAGTATATAAGCAGGCACTTTCAGTCCAGTGGCTTTGGTACTCTACCATGTCTGACAAAATTTTATTTCATCAGTCTCTCATAGCGACCCTGTGAGGTAGTGGTGTCAATATCGTGATCATTCTTTTACGTGGGAGTAAACGGAGGCTGGGAGGATGTAAAATAAATTCCTCAGGTTCACATATCTAGTAAGTAGCAAAACCAGAACTTAAACCCAGGTCTTCCGACTCCCCAGTTTTTCTTTGAGATTACACTCTGATATTTTTATGTCTTCTGCTCTCTGTTCTGTTCTGCAGCCTCTGGAGCTTCGGGTCTTTCTCCTCCAGTCCCAAATTAGTCCTAGCTAGGTCTTAGAATGAAGAGATGCTTCCTGTTCTGTCCCTAGTCACTTGACAGCCCAAATTGGACTTGAGAGAGAGAGAAGATGGGGAAAGGCACTAATTCTACCATCCTCTACAAGTGGTCCAATTCTTCCCTCCTCCTTGGGCTTTTGAATAAGCCAGGACTGGTACATGCTTCAGTCTTCACAAGAAGTGTATTACAAATACCTGTCTGTGTAAACAGGTTTGGAAAAGGAGAGGCTTCCAAGGGGATATTATATAGCAATGTTTTACTTTGTGTCAGATTTCTTTGTTTTGTATTTATCAGGTAAACCACCTTCAGTAGAGAGGCAGGGAAGGGTTATGGTCATTCTACCCTGTTCCCTACTCTAACCCAAATGCATAGACTCTTCAGGTGCTACTTTATTGTGGGTATATGCCAAGTGACTTGGGGTATCAGCTCCTTTGGTGAAGATTCCTCTTGGTCATACAAAACAATATTTCCCCCTTTTTCACAAAACTTAAGAGACTGGGAAATGTAAAGAGACTGGGAAATGTAAAGTAACAAGAAAATAAATAGGTACATTTCACAGACAATGAAGTAATTAGAATTGGCTTTTCAGGGAGGTCTCTCTGGGGCCTAAGGAGTTAACCCTTAACCCAAACTTTCTCAGTACTACCGCAATAGGGGAAAAGCTGGCATTGCAGTTTACCAGAGTTTGAATCTTTGCACCCAAGTACCGACATTCTCCATGAATCAGTGGCAAAACGACCTTGTGTGTGGCAAGCTGTGCTGACATATATTAAGGGTTGACACTGATCCCTACAGTTTATTAGCCATAGCATAAAGCTTAAATGCTTTAATAAAACTGAAAACAAAACAAAACAAAACAAAAATACCTGTCTGTCCCTATGTGCCTGTGTGTCCTTGTGTCTGTGGCTAGTAAGCCCAAATAGTTAGGTCAAGGTGATATAGCAGAGTTCTAGCAAAGAGCAGTGTTATACAGCAGAAAGTGCCCAGGATTGGGAGGCAGGGGTCTGGGTTCAAGTCCCAGCTCTGTTCCCTTTGTGACTTTTGGCAGATCACTTCTCTCTATTCCAGAGGTTTTTCATTCTTATAATGAAAGACCTGGACTAGAGCTACTTTCCAGCTCTCAAGCCTATGAACCCAGTAACCCAATTTCCTGGATTCTGTCCCTGAATAGCCAGAATTGCTCATGGGGAGACCAAGCTAATATAGTAAAAATGGCAATTCTACCTAAATTAATTAATTTATTTAGTGCCATACCAATTAAGCTACCAAAAATTATTTTATAGAGCTAGAAAAAATAATAACAAAATTCATCTGGAAGAACAAAATGAATATAAAGGGAACTAATGAAAAAAATGCAAACAAAGGTGGTCTAGCCACACCAGATCTAAAACTATATTATAAAGTGGCAATCGTCAGAACTACTTGGTACTGGCTAAGAAACAGACTGGTGGATTAGCAGAATAGGTTAGGTACACATGACACAGTAGTAAATGGCTATAGTAATCTACTGTTTGATAAACCCAAAGAGTCTGACTTGTGGGATAAGAACTCACTATTTACAAAAACTGCTGGGAAAACTAGAAAATGGTATGGTAGAAACTAGGCATAGACCAACATCTCACACCCTATACCAAGATAAGGTTGAAATGAGTACATGATTTAGATGTAAAGAATGATACCATAAGCAAATTAGGGGAGCAAGGAATGGTTTACCTGTCAGATCTATGGAGAAAGGAAAAATTTATGACCAAACGAGATAGAGAACATTATGAAATACAAAATAGTTAATTTTGATTACATTAAATTAAAAAGTTTTGCACAAACAAAACCAATGCAACCAAGATTAGAAGGAAAGCAGAAAGCTGGGAAACAATTTTTACAGCCAGTGTTTCTGATAAAGGCCTCCTTTCTAAAATATATAGAGAACTGAGTTCAATTTGTAAGAATACAAGTCATTAATTGATAAATGGTCAAAGGATATGATCAGGCAGTTCTCAGATGAAGAAATTAAAGCCATCTATAGTCATAAAAATATTCTAAATCACTGTTGATTAGAGAAATGCAATTAAAACAACTCTGAGATACCACCTCACACCTATCAGATTGGCTAATATGACAGAAAAGGAAAATGATAAATGTTGGAGATGATATGGGAAAATTGGAACGCTAATGTGCTGTTGGTGGAGATGTGAACTGATTCTGGAGAGCAATTTGGAACTATGCCCAAAGGGCTATAAAACTGTGTATACCGTTTGGCCCAGAAATGCCATTTCTAGGTCTGTTTCCCAAAGAGATCATAAAAAAGGGAAAGTGACCCACATATACAGAAATATTTCTAGCAGCTTTTTTTGTGGTGGCCGTGAATTGGAAATTGAGAGGATGCCCATCAATTGGGGAATGGCTGAACAAGTTGTGCTATATGAATGTTATTGAATACTATTGTGCTTTAAGAAATGATGAGCAGGCAGACTTCAGAAAAACCTGGAAAGACTTACATGAACTGATGCTGAGTGAAACGAACAGAAACAGAGGAACATTGTACACAGTAACAGCAACATTGTGTAATGATCAACTATGGGAGATTTAGCTCTTCTTAGCAATATAATGATCTAAGACAACTCCAAAAGACCCATGATGGAAAATGCTATCCACATCCAGAGAAAGAACTATGGAGTCTGAATGCAGATTGAAGCATATTATTTTCTCTTTTGTTTTTTTCTTTCTCATGGTTTTTCCCTTTTGTTCTGATTCTTCTTTCACAACATGACTAATGTGGAAATATATTTAACATGATTATACATGTATAATCTATATCAGATTGCTTACTATGTTGGGGGGGGAAGGGAGAGGGAAAAAATTTTAGAACTCAAAATCTTACAAAAATGAATGTCGAAAACTATCTTTACATGTAATTGGGGGAAAAAATACTATTAAGTGCAAAAAAAAAAAGATAGAAGGAAAAAAAGTCAAATTATCCAAAGGTGGGGAAAAAAAAGGACATGTGTTAGAGTCTTGGCTCTACTATTTACTAGCCATGTGACCTTGGGTGAGTCACTTAATCATTTTAAGCCATTGTTTTCTCATCTGCAAAATGAAAGGGTTTGGACTAGATTGTCTCTGAGGTCCTTTTCTGCTCTAAATCCTGTGACTACCATAAACCACATGCCCCTGCCTAGAATGTACCCCCTTTTCAATTTGCTGAAGACCCTCTTTTCTCTTAGATTCCAACTACCCCATGAATTTTTCCCTGAACCCCTCTTCTTTTGCCTTCCAAGTGAAAATGAGCTCTTCCTCTCATTTTTTATAGCCAGAAATGCTTTCCTTCCCCATCTTTAGCTGTTTAATTGAATTTCCAGCCATAAAGTCCAACCCCAATGCCAACTCTATCATGAAGCCTTCCTTGATTGTTGTTCAGTTGTTTCAGTCATGTCTGACTCTTCATGATCCCATCTGGGGTTATCTTGGCAAAGATACTGGAGTGGTTTGCCATTTCCTTCTCCAGCTCATTTTACAGATGAGGAAACTGGGACCAGCAGGGTTAAGTCACTTGCCCAGGGTCACAGAGACAGGAAGTATCTGAGGCCAGATTTGAACTCAAGATGAATCTTCTTGGCTCCAGGCCTGGCACTCTATCCACTGCACCACCTAGTTGCCCCCTGATTATCCTGGTCCATATGAGCCTTACCCCTCAGAACTGACATAGCATTTTGTTTTGCACCACTCTACAGTGAAAAGATCATTGATTTTGGAGCCAAGAAGACCCGGGTTCAAATTCTACTTATTGACACTTAGTACTTGCATAAGCTTGAGAAAGTCCCTTAACCTCTATGGGCCTCAGTCTCCTTCCCTGTAAAATGAAGGAGTTGGACTAGATCGTCTCTGATGTGCCTTCCAGCTGCAGATCCATGACCCAGGAGCCTCCTTGGTAGAGTTCCTCATAGAGGTGCAGTGGGTAGAGAGCTGGAGTAGGGAAGACGTGAGTTCAAATCCAACTTCAGACACTTAATAGCTGTGTGACTCTGGCCAAGTCTTATTTCTCTCTTTTCCCTTAAACCCCTTCCTTCCTATTTAGCTGTTAAGTAAGATGTATAACTGTACCCAACTGCATGTATATGTATTCTTCCCTTTAAAAAAACTATTAATCAGATAAAAGTCAGGTTCAAATGCCATTCCTCTCCTTCCCCAATGCCTTTTCCTTGTTGTATAAACTCTTTTTTGCTTCCCCCTCATTTATCTCATTAACCTGAGATAATTTTCCCCATTCTTCCTCTCCCTTTCCCCATTTCTCAGTGCATTCCTCTTCCCTACCTATTCCATTTTTTCTTTTGAGGTCATCCAAACAAAATGGAATCACACCCAGGCCCTCTGTCTAATGAGATTCTCTCTCGGTGACCCCTGATGGTAATAAAGTTCTGAGGAGCTACTGGATCATCTCACCATATAAGAATGTAAACAATTTAACCTTGTTTATTCCCCCATGATTTCTCATTCACATTTTTCTGCTTCTCTTTTTATTTTTATTTTTTTTTAGGCAATTAGGGTTAAATGACTTGCCCAGGGTCACACAGCTAGTACGTGTCAAGTGTTTGGTCTGAGGTCAGATCCTCCTGACCTCAGGGCCGGTGCTCTATTCACTGCGCCACCTAGCTATACCCCCTTCTGCTTCTCTTGATGCTTGTGTTTGCATGCCAAATTTTCTACTCAGCTCAGGTCTTTTCATCAGGAGTGCTTAGAACTCTTCTATTTCATTAAAGATCCATTTTTTCCTTATGAAGAGCTTCTGGGTAGGTTTTTCTTGGTTATAAGCCTAGATTCTTGGCCTTCTGAAACATCATTCCTCCTGTTATTCTCCACCGGGCTATAAACTCTCTGAGGACAGAGACCATTTCTTGTCTAAGCTTTGCCTATCTCCCAGGGTCAGGTACTGGTTTCTGCACATAGTAGGTACTCAGTAAAAGTTTGTTGCTGTTGTCTCCCTCTTTTGTTTCATAGTTTGGGTTTCTTAAGGGGTTGGGGGAAGCTCCTTCTTGCTGTAATCTTGACAGTAACTCACATAAAAACCCACATTAAAAAAAAAAAGATCTGTGTCTCATCTATCTTTGAAGTCCTAGTGTGTACTATAGTGCTTTCACCACTTAATAAATCTGTGTTGGATCAAACAAAATTGGTACTCTTGGCAGAGGATATATTGATTTCAGGGGCTCCCCTTGGAAAATATCAGACTGGAGAAGTATTTTGAGGATCCATTTATTATTAGGTAAAGTCAGAGAGTGACTACCAAGAGGCAGTAGAGAGGAAGGCATAGTCCAGGGAAGAAATACACGGTGAGAATGTAGGGGGATAAATCCTTTATTATTTATTTATTTTAGTTTTCAACATTCATTTCCACAAGATTTTGAGTTCCACGTTTTCTCCCCATCTCACCCCTCCCCCAACCCTAAGACGAGTGTGCATTCTGAATACCCCTTCCTCTAATACGCCCTCCCTTCTATCACACCCCCTCCTCCTTCTCTTATCCCCTTCCCCCTCTATTTTCCCGTAGGGCAGGATAGATTTCTATACTCCATTGCCTGTATATCTTATTTCCCAGTTGCATGTAAAAACAATTCTTCACATTTGTTTTTAAAGCTTTGGGTTCCAAATTCTCTCCCTTCCTCTCTCCCCACCCATTGAGCAGCTCAATACAGGTTTACATGTGTAGTCATGCAAAAGGGGATAAATCCCACTTGGGGAGGAGGGTCTTGGAAGGGAAAAAAAGGCAGAGATTTGTTTCAACAGCCAGTCAGTGAGTCTATACAGCTGTGGCAAAGCCCATTCTATTTTTGTTCACGTCACAGATGGAATAGCAGGACCTGAGGAAGATGTCTCCAGTGGCCAGAGGGGCTGGCCATTCTGGAAGGCCAGGTAGGTGGTCTCAGTCCTTACAGTGCAGTAGCCATTATTCTGTTCAATACAAAGGGTTGGGGGGGGGGAGAGCAGTGAGACCTATCTTGGGCCCAGACTTTCTCAAGCCCAGGGCACCAATCTCATGCCCATCCTTATCCTGGCCTTTCTCAGCCTTAGTTACACCTTGAGAATAGACAGATCAAGATTAAATACTGTGAAATTATAATGACCAAGCTTGATCCCAAAGAAGAAATCTGAGAAGCCACATCAACCTGGTATGGAACACTGCATACAATGGCAGAATTTTCCATATCTTGCTTAGTTATGCTGATTTTTTCCCCTTCTTTTTTATTCTTGTTAATAAAAATCTATTTTTTTTTTTTTAAACAAGAGTAGAGGAGCAGCTAGGTGGCACAGTGGATAGAGTTCCAGCCTTGGAGTCAAGAGGACTTGAGTTCAAATTCAGCCTCAAACACTTGACATTTACTAGCTGTGTCACCTGGGCAAGTCATTTAACCCTGATTGTCTCACCAAAAAGCAAAAAAAAAGAGCAAAAAAAACCAAGAGTAGACAGAACAGATAATCACTTACCCAGGGGACTTTGAATGGAAATCAAAGGACTCTATTCACATACTTCTCTTTGGGTGCTTTAGACTCTACCACTACAACATTAATCTTTTCAACTAAGCACTTCCTACTCTGGGTGATCTCTTTTAAATTGCCCAGATTCTGGGAGGGGTAACACATGCATAATTGCTAGTAATAGTAATAATAATAGTTCACATTAATATATCTCTATATATTCTACACATATATTTTGTTGTTATTATTGTTCAGTCGTGTCCTATTCTCTGTGATCCTATTTGGGGTTTTCTTGGCAAAGATACTGAAATGGGTTTGCTATTTTCTTCTCCAGTTCATTTTACAGATGAGGAATTGAGGCAAACAGGGTTAAGTGACTTGCCCAGGGTCACACAGTTAGTAAGTGTTTAAGGCTGGATTTGAATTCAGATCTTCCTTACTCCAGGCCCTGGCTCTATCTACTGCATCACCTAGCTGTGCCATTTTGTGTATATAGGATCAACAAATTTAAGCCTGGAAGGGACCTGCAGGTCATCTAGTAAAACCTCCTCATTTTACAGATGAGGAAACAGGTTCAGAGAGATAAAGTATCTTCCTACTACGTTCTAGAACTGATATTACAACCCAGACCTCCTGTAATCAACCTCTGGGGCCTTCATCTTCCAAGTATCTTGTTGTTTTTGTTCTTTGTTTCAAAGAGGACCAATGACATCATGGGGTGATCCCTTAACTTTCTCATGAATTGGGTTTAAGTGAGGCAGAGCTGCACAAAGTCATCAACCTCACTCTCTCTTCCAGAGTCACCAAAGTCCAGTGGCGAGACAAGTCAGGATGACTTTCGGTGCCCCGGATGCAGTGGGTGACCTTGGTGTCTTCCACATCCAAGCAAACAGTCAGCGCTCCACAGCGCCTGCTTCACCCACCTCCGCCTGCTTCACCCACCCCGTGGCTGTTGGAACAAATTGTTCTCATCCACACATTTCCCTGGGGGAAGTCTTCGCCTCCTTGGCGTGGACATCCCGCTACCTCACTGACAGGTTTGAGGCTCATCAGTTACCCTCAACCTTGTTTTGCCCGTCTGCCAAGACAGTTTTACCGGGGTGTGGCTGCTGCCCGTGCTACAGCTTCCTGGAGCCACAGCTGAGAGCTACAGGTGACAGGTGGACCTCAAACGTGGATGAGCAGCCCTCACTTCAGAGGTGTTAATAGTGAGTGACAGGAGTAAAGGGAGGAGCTACCCCAACCTGGGACAGATAGCTGATGAGTCACATGGGTCTTTCCTCTGTTCCCATCACAAGATCCCTTATGCTATGCTTATCTGTATGCATGTCATACCCATCACCCAGCAGACAAAAAACTTACCAAAGACAAAGATGATGTTTTTTTTAATCTTTGTTTCCCTAGCTCACAATAGGCACTTAATGAATATTAATTGAAGTTAAACATACCTGTCCATACTGGTCCAGCCGGCCTCCTGTTGCCTGAAGGAAAGTACTCATGTGCTGCTGGGGCACAGTGAGGAGGGAAGTGGTGATGTCCACAACGGCTGGGCAACCTTGGCAGCACCAGCCAGTAGCTTGACCCTAATGGATAACCAAAAAAGCTAAGGAAGGGGTGCTTCAGGCCTAAGAAGCTGGGAACAGGCAGGCCAAGGGCAAGTGGCTCTTCTATTAAGTCCCTTCCCAGGCCCCACCAAAAGATGCATTTCTGGAAGAGATTTTCAAGGCCATTAAGTCCAACCCTTCATCTTATAGATGAGGAAGCTGAGGCAAAGAGAGGCAAGAGACTGCCCCAAGCTCACACAGCCCTACTATGTCCCACTAAAAGATCATAGATCAAGAATGCCGGATGAGGAAACCGAAACACAAAAAGGTTAAGAGACTCATACAGCAGGTACATATCTAAGGCAAGATTTGAATTCAGGTCTTCCTAATTCCAGGAAGTCCAGTGTTCTAGCCATTCTACCATCTAAGATCAGCTTCTTAAAAATCAACTCTAATCCCAGAGGCCCCTTCACCTAGCTACGGGACCCTCCAGAGATCTGCTTGGTCCCTCCCTGTTTCCTAGCATAAAGACCCCATCCAAGTCAATCCAGACATCTCCTTCAAAGGATTTCCACAGAACAGGAGGAGGGAATACAATTTCCATCATCCACCTCAATCCCACTGTCTGGGTCTAAGGAAAGTTCTTCCTGGTGCCTATCTGAAATCCCTCCTGCCACACAAGCTCATCTGCTCCTGTTCTTTTTCTGGGTCAAAACCTTTCCTCTAGATTCCTCGAGGGCAGAGAGAGCTTTGTTTCTGGGAATTGGAAGTCCTGAGTCTGATTCCCAACTCTGACACTAACTAGCTGGGAAACCCTGGGCGACTTATTTCACTTTTCTGGGCCCCAATTTCCCAATCTATAAAAGGGGAATAATGTTTACCCTACTCTTGGTGTAGTCTTAAAGAGCTTTATCAGTTTGTATTATCATTACTCCCTGCCCCAACATGCACGCAAGACAGCCCTCAATAAACACTTGATGGTGACTAAGTCCCTCTCTTCTCACTTCTCCCTCTTTTTCAAGCTGTAGATCCTGAGGCTTCATCATAAGACAACTGAGGTTGTGTAGGCTTTGGGGAACCATTAGAGGTTTACTTCTGAAGCACTTGCCTGACCAGGCATACCCTCACTTTCCACTTCCCAGATGTGTGACATGTTATGTAGGGAACATGAGGCTCGGGGAGACCCCAATATCCTTAGGGGGCTCAGCTACTCTTATCCTCCAAAATTTCTCTTGCTAGCTCCCCTGTTCCCACTTTAATCTACACCCTTCCCCCTCTACAACTCACTCTTGGATGCCAATCTACCAAAAGTTCCTGAGTGACAGGTGCCCCGTAGATCTGACCAATGTATAGGTAGTTGTCGACACCTCCAAAGATAACCTCACCCCAACTCTGAGAGCTCTGCTGGCTGCAGGAGAGAGAAAGGAATTATGGGGAGGTTGAAGAGGGGGTGGGGAAGGGAGGAGAAATGATTGAACCTCTGTCTCCTCATAAGACACACAACTCCCTGAGTTTAGCCAGCATTCATTTATTAATCGCTTACCTGGGTGCTAGGCATATAAAGAAAGTCAAAAAGAAGAAAAAGAAAAAAAAAGAGTCAAGATCATATTCCCTGCCCTCAAGGAAGTCACAATCTAGTGGAGAAGACAGCATGTAAATAACTGATTGTTTTTGTTAATCAGTCATGTCTAATTCTTCATGACCCCATTTGGGGTTTTCCTGGCAGAGATTCTAGAGTGGTTTGCCATTTCCTTCTTCAGCTCGTTGTACAGATGAGGAAACCGAGGCAAACAGGGTAAAGTTACTTGTCCAAGGTCACACAGCTAGTTAAGTGTCTGAGACTGGATTTGAACTCAGGTCCTTCTGACTCCAGGCTGGGCACTCTCTATCTAGCTCCACCTAGTTGCCTCTTAAATGTAATACTCCAAACCAAATAATGAAACTGCCCAGTGAAATCCTGACTCAGATGAACTTGAATGATCCATAGAATTCAAGGGTCATAGACTCAGAGCAGGAAGGAACATTAGAGGCCACTGAATCCAGTTCTCAATTATGCCCATCTACCCTTTACTCAATTCTAGGACAGTTCAGTAGCTGGGTGGATAGAGAGCTTAGATTTGGAGACAGGAAGACTTGAATTCTAATCTTGCCTCAGATATTTATTAGCTATGGGACTCTGAGCAAGTCACTAAACCTCTATTTGCCGCAGTGTCCTCATCTGTAAAATGGGGAGATTAATCATGCCTCCCAAGGTTGTTGTGAGAATAAAATGAGGTATTCATAAAGCATTTTGCAAACCTTAAAGAACTATATAAATGCCAGACAAACAACAAAACAGGAAATCAAGCCCTGATGTGTAGCTTTCTGATTTTGGAGATGGAAATACTCACACTGGAAATTTAACAATCAGCTCTCCTTGAGAGAAACTCCTCACTTCTTGGGGCTGTGGAGTTCTGGGTTTGTTAAAAAGAGAAACAGAAGGTCTAACACTCAGCCCTAAGCACCAGCTTCAAAGCTGATCTTCTGGAAAGGAAATGAGCGCCATCTGCTGGGGAAGAGCCAAACTTCAGGCAGCTTTGAAGTAGACTCCAGGGGCACCATTGGCCAGAGGACCAGACCTACTGGTCAGACTGGGGAAGCAGCAAATATGAGGGAAACTAGGAGAGAAAAGGAGAGAAGACAGAACAGGGCTTTCTCACCTGTGATGGCCACCTTATATCAGATTTGTCTGCTCACGGAGCCTCCTGCCCAGAGGAAAGTTTCTGAACTTCCAAGACAACTGGCCTGAACGTATTCCTATTTCTATCCACACTTGATATTTCTGCGTGTCTTCTGAATATTAATAATATCTTTCTGGCAGGGTTAGCATAAAGGAGTCACCTGTAGCCAGTCTAGGATAGATACGCCGTGGGGTTTACAAAATATTTGCATGTTTATTTTCATCATCGGCAAATATTTGATGAACATGAGAATGAAATATTTTTGTATTACTAGTTTACTAAATTTGTGATGATAAATAGAATGTGATGTCTAAGCATAACTCAACTGTACTAATTTTGGAAGAATAAGTACAGAATTCGGTGTCTAGGGAAAGTGAAGCATGATGTGAATCATACATTAAAATGTACTTAGCACAGTGAACATTAATTATGCTCTATTTATAACACTAGATAAATAGGCATTATTGTATTGTGTGACATATTATGTTATTATATGATATCGCTATATATAACATTCTCTATTTAATTATACTATCTGTATATATTGAATAACATTTTTATTTCCATATTAACCATGTTGCAAAAAAAGAAGAAAAAGTAATAATATACTATTATGTAACTTTCTACAATGTGGTATAATTAATTTTAATATATTAATTGATAGATTATAATATTGTGATATATACAATAATATTGTGTTGTTACATTATGTTACATTGTTATGTTACATTATGTTATATCACATGTATATTACAGCTTCTTTTTTCAGTAAAGTTCTATATGTTATGTATTGATCTCTAAAATGGGAGTCATTCTAAGTCATTCAAGAAGTATATATTCACCAACACGGCACTCATGGTTTTAAAATATGATTATTGGCAATTAGCATCTGTTTATAATATCTGTTGGTAAAATAATTTACAATTCTGTAAAAACAAAAAGATAGGAAATGATAGTAAGGCTGACAGGTAGTTCTTGTAGTAAAGGAAGTATATAATGTCACTGGACACTGGAGACTCCAGGAAGGAACCCCAAGCTCTAGATAGTGGTAGAAAAAGCAGCAGGAAAAGGAGACAGGGTCAAGTCAACAAGCATGGTTAGTGGAATTGAAGTTAAGAGCCTGGGTTCTGACATTCACTAGCTCTGTGACTAGTTTATTTCTCTGAACCTCAGTTTTCTCATCTGTAAAATAGGTATAATTATACTTTCACCACCTATTTCACAGGGTTTCTTTAAGGTTTAAAGTTTACCAAAAAAAAAAGATGAAAGCACTTTGTAAGGTTTAAAGAAAAGTGAAAGGTGGGAAAGCATAGAGGGATAAAAGGAGGAAAAGAGAACTAAAAGAGGCAGAAAGAGGGAGAGCAGGACCGTGTGCTCTCTGGGCTCCTTACTTAGTAAGGTAAAAACTGAAGATGGGGTTTGTAAGGACATTCTGTTGCAACATGCCTTGCAGGGTTGTGTGGGCTCTCCCAACAGCCAGGGCAAGGTAAGCCATGCCCATGATGCCATCAAACTGGGCATAGAAGTAATTAGTTCCTGGCTCATTCTAACTCAGGCTGAACTCCTGACTGGGGACCTGGATTCCCTGGACCTGGAGGAGAGCACAGTGGGATGTTAGATGGTAAGGGAGGATTGTGAGCACGATCGTTCAGATAAGGACTTTAGGGCGCTGTGGTGGCCGTCTTTGAGGGGGTTAGGTCCCAGAGTGCCTTTTCTGCCACACTTGCTTTGCTGCTGCGCTTCCCCATCCTTCCCCATTGCCCTGCCTAGAATGTACTCCCTGATTCTCACTAGCTCCTGTTTCCTCATCTGTAAAATGTAATGTTGTCATTCAGTCATGTCCGACTCTTCATGACCCCCATTTGGGGTTTTCTTGGCAAAGATACTGGAGTGATTTGCCATTTCCTTCTCCAGCTCATTTTACAGATGAGGAAACTAAGGTAAACAGAGTTAAGTGACTTACCCAAGGTCACACAGCTAGTAAGTGTCTGAGGCACTCAGAAAGATGAGTCTTCCTGACTCCAGGCCTGGCACTCTTTACACTGAGTCACCTAGCTGCCCCTCATCTGCAAAATGGGGGAGCGGGATGGCATGATTCCTAGGTTCCTTCCAACTGTAAATCTTCAGATTTTCCAAATCCTATTTATCCATCAAAGTCCCTTCCTTCCATGACTGATTCTCCCTCTTTCAGCTCTGAAACTCTGTGATCTATTCTGTAATTTGACCCACACTGTAGCCAAAGAATCTCAGATTGGGAAGTTTCCTTGAGACCACCTAGTCCGCCCCATGGCCCAAAAGAAATCATCCCCTCCATGGTTACCTTTGAAAAGTGGCCATCCAGATTTTATTTTGATGACATCCTATGATGAGAAACTCACTACCTTCTGAGGAAGCTCATTCTACTTTCGGCCAGCTCCAATTGCTATAAACTTTTCCCCTCACATCAAGCTGAAATCTGCCTCTACAACTTCTATTCACTTCTCTTGTTGGGCCAGCTGGGACGAAGCAGATGAAAGCTAATCCCTCTTCCACATGAAGAGTCTTCAGATGCTGGAAGGCAGTACACCCCCACCCTCTTCAAGGCTTCTCTTCTTGAGGCCTAATATCGTCAGTCCTTCGGCCTTATACAAAAGTCATAGAGTCAGAGTACAAGTCGGACCCCTTTTGAGAAGGCAAGAGGAAGAAGAAAAGGAACAAAAAACGGGGGTGGGAGGATTGGCTACTCACAGTCATAGTGTCATAGCCAAAGAAACCAGGGAGGCTACTGCCACCATATTGCAAGGAGAAGGTCTGTCCACTGGTGGAATACAGAGAAGACTGGCTGGGGTTGAATCGGGCATGGCCACCTGCAGAAGGAACTCAGAAGACTCACGTATTAAAATTCTTTTAGAACTGGAATAGTATTTATATGGTGTATGCAGGTTTGCAAAGAACTTTATATATGTTGATTCGTTTGACCCTGATAACAACCCTAGAAGGTAGATGCCATTATTATCCCCATTTCATAGATGAGGAAACTGAGACAAATAGACGTTAAGTGACTTGACAGCATCACTCTCATTTCTCTTTCCAATTTTTCCTCTACTTCTCTTACTTGCTTCTCAAAATCACTTTTGAGCTTTTTCAAGGCCTGGGACTGATTCATATTTTTCTTGGAGGCTTTGGATGTAGGAACTTTGACTTAGTTGTCTAGTTCTGTTTGTATGTTTTGATCTTTGTCACCAAAGTAGGATAATATAGTCTGACTCTTTTTGCGCTGCTTACTCATGATCCCAGCCAATTACTTGAGTTTTAAACTCTTTGTTAAGGTAAGAGTCTGCTTCCAATGTAGAGAATGTCCTGTCCCATGCTTCGGAGGTTTTGTGCAGCTGTTTTCAGAGGTACTTCTAGGGACCTGTAAATTTTCAGCTCTTCCAAGGTGGTATGATAAGGGGCGGGGTGTTTCCTCTCCACTGCCACAACAAGCTCCACCAAGCCAGCACTCCTCCTCGACCCAGGACCACCCCTCAGAACTGTGACCTAGATCTAAGCACGAACAAAGCAAGAGATTCCTTCCTCAGCACTGGCAAAGAGATCCCTGCAATCCCCCTCTGATCAGACACTCCATTCCCCTGGGAGCTCAGGAGGACCGCTGCCTCAGAGGCTGCACTGGGTACTTGCGGCTGAGACCTAGCTCCTCTCTCACCACAGTCACAGACTTTTCCCACTGACCTTCTAAGTTGTCTTTGGTGTTTGTGGGTTGAGAAGTCTGGAAACCACCACAGCTGCCCGCGATTCAGTCCTCTGAGGCCTGCTCCAGGTTCGCTGCGAACTGCACTCCTCTCCCCGCTCTGTGCGATATACCTTTCCGATCAACCATCCAGGTTGTCTTGGGCTGGAAATTTGTTTCGAGCCATTTTTTACAGGTATTTGGAGGGGTTTGGGGGAGAGCTCAAACAAGTCACTGCTTTCACTCCACCATCTTGGCTCTGCCCCCCCTGACTTGACAGCTACTAAGTGTCTGAGATATTGATTTAACATCAGGTTTTTCTCACTCTTAGCGCCTTAGACATTATCTATTCCAATTTCCTCTTCTTTGCTGTTCAGTTGTTCTTCACCCTGTGCACTCGAGCACACTGGTACTGTCCATGGGGTTTTCTTGGCAAGAATATTGGAATGGTTTATCATTTCCTTCTCCAATGGATTAAAGCAAATAGAGATTGAGTGACTTACTCAGGGTCACAGAGCTACTAAGTGTCTGAAGCGGGATTTGAACTCAGTCTTCCTAATTCCAGTCCCAGCACTCTACACTGAACCACCTAGCTGCCTCCTCATCTTACAGGTGTGGAACCTGAGGCCTATAGGGGTTATGTGACTTGACCAGGGTCACACAGCTATTTAGTGGCAGAGTCAGGCCTTTAGCATGATTTTCTTGACCCCAAGCCCAGTGCTTTTTTCATTACCCATGAGGCATAGGCTGGCAGAGAACATCTGGGGTATGTATACCTTCATGATAGCCTCCCCTCCCCAGTTTTCTTGGCTTCTGGCTTCTTCCTCTAGATGTCATCCCTTCTTACTGGCAAGCTCAAGGCCAGGAATGAGAGCTAAGACACCTGCCTCTCCAACTTGGATGGGTTAACAGCAGTCAAATCAGGTTCAATTATGGAAGATTTTTTTTTTTTTTAGATCAGAGGATTTGGGTAACACCTGCCCAGACCAGGACTCCCTTCTAAGGATCATATCAGTTTGGTTTTTTTTTTGTTTGTTTTGTTTTTGTTTTTGTTTTTTGGCTTGGCAATGGGGTTAAGTGACTTGCCCAGGGTCACACAGCTAGTGAGTATCATGTGTCTGATGCCAGATTTGAACTCAGGTCCTCCTGACTCCAGGATAAGTGCTCTATCCTCTGTGCCACCTAGCTGCCCCATGGGCCATATCAGTTTTGAAAAAGATTACAGATATGCTCATTCCTTCCTTCTTCACCTAAAACATATAATTTGTTTTGTACTTCTTTTTTTTTTAATTTTTTTAGTGAGGCAATTGGGGTTAAGTGACTTGCCCAAGGTCACACAGCTAGTACGTGTCAAGTGTTTGGTCTGAGGCCGGATTTAAACTCAGGTCTTCCTGATTTCAGGGCTGGTGCTCTATCCACTGCGCCACCTAACTGCCCCCCTGTTTTGCACTTCTTGTTTGCACCTCTGTTATGAATTCATCATGTATTATTATATATTCTAATTTTCTAGGTTGGTGTCTTTCCCCACCAAAAGACTGTAAACTCCATGAGGCCAGGGATCAAGTCTTTCTCTCCAGTCCCCATACAATGCTAGGTGCTTGAGGAATCTGTTTCTTGTCATTAAAAAAGACATCCCACTCTGGAACAATCTTCATCCACAGAGATCTTACTCCTCTCCGAGGCTTAAGAAATGGAATGATCCAGGGCTGGTCCAGACTTCCCTCCAGGGATACCAGCTTCCTCCTACTTACTCCCACTGTACATTCTCAGCTCCCAGGATATCTGACCATACCCACTTTTACAGCCAAGCTGGATAACTTTTCTCTGGATTCCCAAGCTTTCCAGGAAACTAGGAAGTAACCCAAACCTTGGGGTTTTGCCAGGGGTAGAGCAGGCATATCTAGGGCTTATATACTCATTGAGACTACAGGGTAATGATCAGATCTTTTTTTTTCTTTTTTTTTTAGGCAATTGGGGTTAAGTGACTTGCCCAGGGTCACACAGCTGGTAAGTGTCAAGTGTTTGGTCTGAGGTCGGATTTGAACTCAGGTCCTTCTGACTTCAGTGCTCTATCCATTGTGCCACTTAGCTGTCCCTCTAATGACCAGATCTTACATTTCTCCTATGTCTGCCCCCTTTCTACCTCCTCACCCACAAGCACACAAAGGATGCTTCATAAAAATATGTGGATTAGAGTTTAATGGAATGAGAGAAAATTGATTGATTCTTTTCAGCTCCACTCCAACTATGCAATTTGATTTTGAGAAAATAAACAGGCCACTAGAAATTCCCCCCCAGTGGTCTTCCTCTCCTACTTGGCACCATATCTTCTTCAACTGAGGACCATGACTCTCCCTCCCTCCCCCTTCCCCAGCACCTGGGGTACTCACTGCAGGCCTGGCTCTGGTAATAGATGGAGGGCACTCACAGCTTGGAAGAGCCAGTGTCAAAGAGGACCAAGAAGTTCTGGGCTGGGGTCCCAATGCTAATCTCCCCATAGTAAGAAGACTGGAGAAGAGCAAAGGGTCCCATCATTCCTGCTCAACTCAGTAGATGCTCCCACTGACAATGGGCTGGTTGTGCCCTTGGGTTGCCCACCCTTAATTTAGCACAGCCCAAGAAGTATGATCGTAGACACTGGATCCTATCAGTTCCCTAACCTATCCCATTTCTCTAAACAAAGTCAAGACTCAGGAGACCCTGGCTGACCCATGTACTTGTTGAATACAAGGGGCAATAGAAAGCCTTCTCTTAGTTGTGCCCAGAGCCTTTGGTCCATCCAAAGATGTTCATTGTATTGAGCTACCCAAGGCACCTGGCAGCTAGATGGCTCAATGGATAAAGTGCTAGGCCTGGAGTCAGGAAGACCTGAGTTCAAATCTGGCCTCAGATACTTACTAGCTGTGTGACTCTGGGAAAGTCACTTAACCTCTGTTTGCCTAATCTACCAGAGAAGGAAATGGCAAACTACTCCAATATCTTCGCCAAGAAAATCCATGGACAGTATGGCCAATGGGGTCATGAAGAGTTGGATACCATTGAATAATAACAGGCACTAGAGACACCCATATTACCAGGCACACAATTCAACAAATATTTATTTTGCACTACATGCAGGACATTGTGATGCTAGATGCTAGAGAAGATACAAAATGAAATAAGGGTTTTGTTTTTCCATTTTTCTTTCTCAATGGGGTTGGGGTGGTAGGAGGGAGAGAAAAGCAATGCCTACTAATTGAAAATAATTCCATTAAAAAAAAAGATAAAATAAGATATGTTCCCGGCCCTTGAGTAACATATGATTATGAGAGGGTGGTGTCATAGGAAGTACTTTGGACAGGTAGCAATTGACCTAAATGGGATTTGAACTTTCTCTCATGACTCTAAAGGTAGTAGCAGTCTTTCAACTTTGCCACAGCCATCCTTTGAAAAGTCTGGTGAAGAGAAGGTTACCAGCACCTGGAGAAGGAGCAGGGAGAGTGCCTCAGGGAAGGTCTCACTAGAAAGGGACATCTGAGCTGAGCCTTGGGGGAGAAATATCAATAAGCAGAGATGGAGGGCATTTAGGGAGTGGGCAGGAGAAGGAAGCATGGAAGATAGTGTTAGCAAGCTCAGTAAAGAAAGACTGAGAAAGCAAAATAATTCCCCCCCCAGGGCTTAGCTCCAAAAGAGCCTTAAGTAGAACATGAATGGGGCAGGTATTATGCTGACTAGTTGGAGGGTGAGCTGGGTAAATCTTGGAAAGTCACATGGAGGAGGCAGCCTTTTGAAGGCTGATCTGATCAGGGTGGGAAGAGGTGGTAGCAATCAGAAGAAGGGAGTCTATGCCAGGTTATGGGCTTATAATTAGGGAGAGAGGACTTATAATTAGGGAGAGAGAAGAAGCAAGTGTTGGGAGTCTGTACAGCTGGAATGCAGAGTATGGGTTGGGTCATCATGGAAGTTAAGTGGATAGATAAGATAATTGGGGGAGTTTTGAAGATTACTGTTTGAAGAAGGACTTTCTTTAGTTGATGGAGTAAGTTGTCTAGTGTTATGGTTGGAGAGATTTGAGAGAAAGACATCCCCTCTAAATATCTCTACTACCCAGGTGTTACCAAATTCCTTTAGGCTTACAATACACAGTAGGTAATGACTACAGTAATCTAGTGCTTGATAAATGCAAAGATGAAAGCTTTTGGGACAAGAACTCGCTATTTGACAAAAACTGCTGGGAAAACTGGAAAGCAGTTTGGCAGTAACTAGGTATAGCCCAACATCTCCTACCATATACCAAGACAAGATCAAAATGGGTACATGATTTAGACATAAAGTGATATCATAAGCAAATTAGGAGAGCATGGAATAGTTTACTTGTCAGATCTATGGATAATGGAAAAATTTATGACCAACTAAGAGATAGAGAACATTATGGAATAGAAAATGGGTAATTTTGATTACATTAAACCAGAGGTTCCCAAACTTATTTGGCCTACTGCTCACTTTTCAAAAAAAAAAAAAAAATTACTCAGTATCCCCCTAGAAATCTACTTTCTTTAATCCTTTAATTTTTAAAAAAATTTATATCATTTCAAAATACATATTTTTTAAAATGACACATCTTAAATTTAATAATTTATTGCAAATTTGTAGGGATTTTCCTGCATTGAAATTTTGATAATGCAATATTGTGTCATGTAGCCATATAGTATCATATTGTAAACAAGTCATTACATACACATATTCCTGCCAATGTTTTGCTGGACTTCCTGACAATGTGTGACATGCTCACCTGCCAACACTTGCTTGTTAAGACCTGTAGGCAGACTTGACCACTGATAGGTTATAACTTGCATTTTGTGTGTTTATTTGGAAAATAATGTAATCACTAAAACTTTAATTTTGTAATGCAATGGATGAAACGTGTACAAATGTTTTTTTTTTCAAATTTTTCTTCTCTTCTTTCCTTAAGCATCCATGCCCCCCTTATTTTTATTCAATACCCCCAAACTGCACCCGAGGCTATTACCACCCCCCCTGGATCATTCCAGTGCCCTTCAGGAGGTAACATTGCCAACTTTGGGAACCTATGCATTAAACTAAAAAAGTTTTGCCCAAACAAAACCAATACAGCCAAAATGAGAAGGAGAATAAAACACTGGAAAAACACTTTAAAACAAGTTTCTCTGATAAAGGCTTAATTTCTCAAATATATAGAGAACTAAGGTAAATTTATAAGAATATGAATCATTTCCCAATTGATTAACTGGTCAAAGGATATGAACAGGCAGTTTCCATATGAAGAAATCAAAGCAATCTATAATCATATAAAAATGCTTTAAATCACTGTTAACTAGAGAAATGCGAATTAAAACAACTCTGAGGTACCACATCACACCTATAAGACTGGGTAATATGATAGAAAAGGAAAATGACCAAAGTTGGAGATGTGGGGAAATTGAGATATTAATGCATTGTTGATGGAGTTGTGAACTGATCCAAACATTTTGGAGAGCAATTTGGAACATGCCCAAAAGGCTATAAACCTGTGCATGCCTTTTCACCCAGAGACACCGTTACTAGGTCTGCATACCAAAGAGATCAAAGGAAAAGGAAAAGGACCTACTTATAGCAGCTCTTTTTGTGGTGGCAAAGAATTGGAAATTGAGGGGATGCCCATCAATTGGATAATGGCTGAACAAGTTGTAGTTATATGAGTATGATGGAATACTACTGTACTATAAGAAATGATGAGCAGGATGTTTTCAGAAAAACCTGGGAAGGATACAGTCTAGGGGTGCTAGGAATCCTAAAATACAGGGTGGGTTTACCTCGTAAGAATTCAACTACTCAAGTCTTCTTTCAGCCAGAGACAAGGTTTATTGTGTCACCCATGGAAGTGGGCCAAATTTTAAGAGTCTGCACAGTTGATGAGGATAAAATTGGTACTTTTATATAGAAAAAGACTGTGAGAAAATCTGGATGGGATCAAGGAGTGGCAAATAGCCTGGGGTGGTCTGGAGGTAACAGAGAAAGGGGCCTGGATGGGATTAAGGAGTGTCAAGTAAACTAATTAAGTAATCAAGGTGGACCAGGTACCTCAGGGGATGCTAAGGACCTGGGCTGCTGAAATTTGTGGGAAATTTCAGGGACTTTTCCTTTTTGGGGTTCAGATCCCATCCCCATCAGGAAGACTTATATGAACTGATGCAAAGTGAAGAGAGCAGAACCAGGAGACACACACAGTAGCAAGAATATTGTATGTAGATCAACTGTGAATGATTCTCAGCAATAGAATGATCTAAGACAATTCCAAAGGACTTATGATGAAAGATACTACCTACCTCCAAATAAAGAACTGATGGAGTCGGAATGCAGATCAGAGCGTACTATTTAATTTTTTTGTGTGTGGATTTTTTGGGAGGTCTGTGTTTTCTTTCACATAATATGGAAATGTTTTGCATGACTGTACATGTATAATCTATATGAAATTACTTGCCTTCTCAATGAGGGGGGAGGAGAAAGAAAGGAGGGAAGGAGAGAATTTGGGACTCAAAATTTAAAAAGAATGTTAAACATTGTTTTTACACGTAATTGGAAAAAAATTTAAGGACTTTTATTACAAGCCTGCTCTACCCCCAAATACATTAGTCTTACGATGTGACGAGACAAGATACAACAATGAAGACAATTATGTTTTTTAAAAATTCCTTTGGGTTAATTATTGCCTATTGTTTTGTTGTTAAGTCATTTTTCAGTCGTGTATGATTCTCTGTGACTCTGTTTGGGATTTTCTTGACAAAGATAATAAAGTGGCTCGCCATTTCTTTCTCCAGCTTATTTTACAAATAAAGAAACTGAGGCAAAGAGAGTTAAGTGACTTTCCCAGGGTCACACAGCTAGTAAGTGCTTGAGGCAGGATTTGACTTGTTGCCTTTTTTAATATGTACACACCCTGGGTAGGCCTTTATCTGTTACCCAACTGCTTAAATTGATTGAGTTTATCAGTTCCCTTTTATCTGAGCTAGGAAGGTTCTGGAGCAGAATAATAGGCCCTAAGTTTGACAAACCTTAAAATTGACTTTTTTCATCAGAACGCTGTCAACTAGATGGAAGTAAGTAGCATTATCCCCATTTTACAGATGAGGAAACTGAAGGAAAAATAGGGGAAAGGACTCACCTGGTGTCCAAAGATCATGAGATCGTCGTTTTAGAACTGAAAGTCACCTTGACGAGGTCCAGAGGTTTAGGGATGCTGGGACCCCGAGATTACAACACACAGGTCCTGCCTGAAAGAATTCGACCCAAGCCTTCTTTCAACTAAAGACAAGGTTTATTAAAGAATCGCCATATTAGCCAGACTCTTCAGCAATCTGAGAGTCTGTGAGGTACTGGCTAGATTCTAAGATTCTGAGCAGTGGCTAGATTTTAAGAATCTTAAACCCCTTAATGGAGACAAGATGGACCTTATATACAGGAAGACTGTGGGAGGGATCTAGGAGTGGCGAAATAGTTTGGGGTGACTGGAGGAGGGGTCTAAGGAAAATCTTAATGGGAGTGGCCAGTAAGCTGGGGTGAACAGAACTCCTGTTTTGGAACCTGGGACCTGGACAATGGAGCCTAGCTAGGATTAAGTGTGGGAAATGGCCTGGGGCTATAGGGAGGGCTAGGTTAAGTTAAGAATAACAAGAGAATTGGGAGATTGGGTGTAGCCACAATGAAAGGCTAATTGATGGAATTACAGCCTCTCCGGCTAAAGCCAGATATTTGGCCATGTGGGAAAGTCCAAGGTTTTTCCTTTTTGGGTTCTAGTTCCTATCCTCATCAACCTGAGGAATTATCAAATTCAGCTCCTTCATTTTTACAGTTGAGGAAACTGTGACCTGGGAAGGTTGAGTGATTTGCCACATTCTATGGTGGATCCAAGACTCCTCTGCTGACTTGAGTTCAAAGGTCTTTTCACTAGGAGGAAAGTGGGGAAGGGAAAGGAGAAAGGACCACAGGAAGGGGGAAAAGAAGACATCAAGGTAAGGTGGTGCGTGCCCTGGGCACACCTCAATACTGGACTTTATGATTTGGATAAAGGCTGGTTCCTGCCCTTCTCTGAAGGGCAAAGGGAGAGTCATGGGAGTTTCAGAGTAGAAGGGAACAATCAAAGCTGCAAGCTTGGACTGTGAATCAGTTATAATACGTGAGATTGGCTGTAGGGAATAGAAGGCTGAAAATATGATCTCCAGCAGAATATAAGCTCCTAGAGGTCAGGGAGTGTTTTTATCTCCCTACCCAGGGCCCTAGCAAGCATGGTCTGACACTTTTTTTCCCTTTTTCCTTTTAGGTGAGGCAATCAGGGTTAAGTGACTTGCCCAGGGTCACACAGTTAGTAAGTGTCAAGTGTTTGAAGCCACATTTGAACTCAGGTCCTCCTGATTCCAATGCTGGAGCTCTATCCACTGCGCCACTTAGCTGCCCCTATCTGACACTTTTTAAAAAAGATTTGGTCCTATGAGTTCACTTATGGGCAGCTAGGTGGTGCAGCGGCTAGAGCACCAGGTTGGACTCAGAAAGACTCCTCTTCCTGAGTTCAAATTCAGCCTCAGACACTTACTAGCTGTATGACCCTGGGCAAGTCACCTAATCCTGTTTGCCTCAGATTCTTCATC
>NW_020954589.1:20955261-20972154 GCF_900497805.2 Vombatus ursinus
TGACCCTGGGCAAGTCACCTAATCCTGTTTGCCTCAGATTCTTCATCTGTAAAATGAGCTGGAGAAAGAAATGTCAAACCACTGCAGTATCTTTGCCAAGGGAACTCCAAATGAGGTCACAAAGAGTTGGATACGACTAAAACAACTGAACAACAACAATGTAATTTCACTTGGTGCTTGATTTAGAGTCAATGGACTTGGGTTTGAGTCCCAGCTCTGATACTTACTTGCTGTGTGACCTTGGGCAAGTAACCTACCATCTCTGGATCTTACCCTCCTCATCTATAAAGTGAGAGGGTTGCACCAGATGGCTTCTAATATTGCTTCTAGCTCCAAATCTCTGATCTAATGAAGTGAAACACCCTCTACCATTGCAGAACTCTTAAATGCAATGCAACTGATAATCTTAAAGAATTGTTTGGGGGCACAGAGAAGTTAGGTGATTTTTCTCAGTGTCACAAGTGGTATATGAAGGAGTCAGAACTTGAACCCATAGCTGCCAGCTTTTTCTACTACCTCTAGTAAAGGCTTAATTAATGTTTCTTGAATTTAGTCAACAACCATTTATTAAGCACGTGCTAAGTGCCAGACAGCTAGGTGGGGAAGTGAAAAGAGTACCAGGCTTAGAGTCAAGAAGACTCATCTACCTGAGTTCAAATCTGGCCTCAGACACTTATTAGCTGTGTGACCCTGGGCAAGTCACCTAATTTTGTTTGCCTCAGATTCTTCATCTGTAAAATGAGCTGGAGAAGGAAATGGCAGAATCAGTGAGGGGGGAAAAGAAATTACAATGCCATGACTTGGGCTTATGGACAGGAGGGAGAGGAGAGTTTGATAGAATCTACTTGCACATAGGTGACTGACTAGTCCATAAGTATCGGCTAAGGAGAGAAGACTTTGCCAGGAAAGCTGGGCCTCCAAGGCTCAGCATGGGTGAAATAAGAGAGATTTCACCTCTCTGTTTAGGCCATGGGTTCAAAGGCCTCAATGAAATCCTTGAAGTGATATTTCTTGACAGGATCATATTGGTGGGTCTCGAAGAACTCCAGAATGCTCTTCTCCTTCATGGTCTCCTGGTTGGATTCGCCCTTCTTCAGGGGGATTCCACAGAAAAAGGAGGCAAGTCAAGGGCAGGATCTTTCCTTTCCTCTCTATTCCTGGAACTTTTCTTTTTATATTTACTCATTCAGTCAGTCAGTCAGTTAAGCAACAATCATTTATTAAGCACTTACTGTGTGCAATATACTGTGCTAAGCACTGGGGTTAGAAATACGATTATCCCTTTCCCCATGGAGGTTTCAATTTATCATGGGTTGTCATAAGAAATCAAATGGGAATTTTTGGGGAGTTTTATGGAAGCTGCAGATGACACACAAAGGCTAGCGGATGACACCGAAAAAGTTTAGAAACTCAAAAATGCATAAAATATGTGTATAGTGTTGTATAATATCAACATATTTTATCTTTTAATACTATAACAATTCAGACTTCTTTTCTGGTATGAAGACAGGGTCGAAAAATTTTATGTGGATTTTCTAGATTGTGAAGGGGGTTGGGGGATGCTGTGCCCCTAACTCCATCCCCCCCCCAGATGTGGAAGGGATAGCTATAAGCAAGAAGAAAGACAATCCCTGCCCTTAAGGAGTTTTCATTCTAAGGAGGAAAGACAACTCATAAAAGGGAAACTGAAAAGGAGAGGAGGGGAAGTATGGTGACTAAGTCTGGAGAATCGGGAGTTGCTGATATGAGGTCCTTCCCTAAAATGGAGGTTTGGGGAATAGCTCTCTAATAATAGGTAAGTTCTTCCTCTCCTGGGAAATTCTGCTCATGACTCACCTTCAATGCCAGCCTTCCTTCAAATGTCGAAGTGGACAGGATCCATTTTTGTATATTATTCTTTCCCCTCTCTGAATTCCTTCTATGCCTTACCTCTGTATTTCCCACTACCAATAACCCTTTTACTTCTATTGCCTGGGTTCCTCCTGACAGGGAGCTTATGATAATCTCCTTCCCACTTAGGAATAAGAGACTTGTCTTACCCTTCTCAGAGCTATTTGTATGTTAGAAGAAGCACTGAACGGGGTATCCCGGCTCAATAACCAACCGTTTGACTTGAGTAAGTCACTTTCTTTCTCTGGGTTTGTTTCCTCTTTTGTAAGATGAGTGAGTTGGACCAGGTATGTTCAAGGTCCTCTCAGAAAATAGTACCTTACTGTTGGTGGGCTGAAAAATACTTTTTTCTAGGAGAGAGACACTTTCTTTCATCAGTGGGATTGATGGGGTTGGGATCTGGGCCCCAGAAAGGAAAAACCCTGGACTTTCTCACATGGCCAAATCTCTGGCATTCGCATGAGGCTATAATCCCATCAGCTGGCCTTTCATTGTGGCTACACCCAATCTCTCCTCCATTCTTTTACCTCCCTGTGACCTCTGGCCATTTATCTTCCCATCCAGATCTCCTTAGGCCCCTCCTCCCACCACCCTAAACTACTTGACCAATCCTAGATCCCTCCCACAGGCTTTCTGTTTATAAGGTCCATCTTGTCTCCATTAAGATGCTGGGATTCTTACAATTTAGCCACTGCTCAGATTCTTAAAATCTAGCCAATAACTTACTAATGTTCAGACTCCTCAAGAGCCTGCCCAATAAGATGGATGTTCTAATAAACGTCTTTGGTTGAAAGAAGGTTTGGGTCGAATTCTTTCAGGCAGGACCTGCGTGCTGTGATTTTGGGGTCCCAGGACCCCTGAACTCCTAACCAGCATCAGGACTGCAGGGAAAGAGCTATTTGGACAGTAGTCCCATACATGACCTATGGGTCTTCAGCTTTTTTTCTCCCCATGGCCTTCAGAATGGGAATTTCATGAGGGTATGTGATGTGTATTCCCCATCATACTGGAGGGATTGTGTCTCTGCCATAAAATTGGGAGCTCAGGGATTTATATCTCCTCTATTAGACTAGATAGAGGTTGCCTGAGAAATGATACCCCAGTCAGATTAGGGACTTCCTGAGGGCAGTGACTGTGTTTTTCCCATCAGACTTGGAACTTTCTAAGTACAGGGACTGTGTCTCCCCTACCAGACTGAGAACACCCTGAGCATGAGGACTATCTGTCCACATCTGACTGGATAGACTATGAAGGTAGAGACCATGTCTTCTCTTGGTTCAATGTCTGGGAAATTGCACTAAATTTGGGGTTAGGATACCTGGATTTAAATCTCAGCTCTGACATTTATTAGCTAAGACCATGAAGAGGTCACAGCCTCTTCGATTCTTCATCTCTTTCCGCCTCTGTAAAATGGGCATAAGAACACTTGTACTACTTAAACTTACAGGGTCATGAGCAAACGGTTTTGTAAACTTAGAGAATACCATAATATAGAAATGTGAGATGCTATGCTTCCCCTGTAGCACACAGTGGTCCAGCCTAGAATGGTGCACTGTCTTCCTACCAACAGAATACAGAGCTGGGAAGATAGAGGTTTTCCCTGTCCTTTGCCAGTGACTATGGTCTCTTGACCTAGGGCTACCTCTCTGCCCCATTTATATTTCATCACCCACCTGATAACCCACCCCGGGAGGTAGAGGCAAACCATGACCAAGACAAGTCACTTCATGGTGCCTATTTATGAGCCACCATAGTAGAGAAGCTACTCTGGTTACCACAGTCAAAATGGACTGAGGAAAAGAGCAGTCACTTTCCTCTCTTACATGCTAAGGATTTACCCCTCTCTCTAACTCCACCACCCCACCTGCAGGCATGTGTGCCCTCCTAACTCCTGTATCTCATTTCCCATATCAACTATTTCTGTGTAATTTTCCCTTCTGCATGATTTCAGGAGAGGAATTTCCATTTTGTTGACTTTTTAATATAAGCAATGGGGCCAAGGGACATGAATGATAACAGAGAACAAAGAAACCAACCAATCGGGAAACAAGACAGAGTCAAGACTGGACTTTTTCCTCTGGGAACTAGGGAGGCCAGATCATGGACATCCTTGTGTGTTTGGGGGATTTGGAGCAAGAGAATGGTGCAAAGGTTCTCTGGGGGAAGCCCTTCAGAATTTGCCTTGGTCCCGTGGCCCTAATCTCTGTGCTTCCTTGGGACATGGAAAGGGGATATATGGATACCGATGGTGTAGGCATGTTTTATTTATTTCATTAAATATTTCCCAATTACATGTAAAATTTTTTAACTTTTTTTTAAATTTTGAGTTTCGAATTCTCTTCCTTCCTCTCACCCTTCCCCTATCCATCGAGAAGGTAAGCAATATATCGATTATACAAGTGAAATCATACAAAACATTTCCATATTAGTCATGTTGCTAAAGAAAACACACATACATACACACAAAAGAAAACAAAGTGTGCTTTAATCTGCCCTCAGAGTTCACCAATTCTCTCTGTAGGGGTGGATAGCATTTTCATCATGGATCCTTTGGAATTGTTTTGGATCATAGTATTGCTGAGAATAACTAAGTCATTCACAGTTGATCATAGTTACAATATTGCTATTACTGTGTACAATGTTCTCCTGGTTCTGCTCACTTCACTTTATACCAGTTCATGTAAGTCTTCCCTGGTTTTTCTGAAAGCATCCTGTTTGTCATTTCTTTCTTTCTTTTTTTTTTTTTCTGCTAGGCAATGGTGTTAAGTGACTGGCCCAGGGTCACACAATTGGTGAGTGTTATGTATCTGAGCCTGGATTTGAATTCAGGTTCTCCTGACTCTAGGGCCGGTGCTCTATCCACTGCACCACCTAGCTGCCCCCACTATAGTATTCTGTCACAATCATATACCACAACTTGTTTAGCCATTCCTGTATTGATGGAGAGAGGGGTAGAGGCAAATATTGAGGGGTAGGGGCCAGATCTGTGTCACATGTTTTGTATCAGGGTTCCCCAAACTAATCTGGCTTCAGGATGCTTTGAGGCTTAAAATATATTGTCAGAACTCTATTAATACAGGTCGGGTCCTGCCATGGGCTGGTGCTAGGAGTCTCCTGTGGCACAGGTTGAGGCTTCCAATGCTAGGGAACAAAGAAAGGCCACTGTATGAAGAATCTTTGCTAAGAAGTAGACCAGCAGTGCCAGATTAGTTATGTATCAGTTATGACCAGGGATCAATTACCAGGGATAGGAACTGGAAGCCAGGTCATCCCACTAAAGAGAGAGCTGATTGTTAGATTTTCAATGTGAGCGTTTACACTTCAAAATCCATTACAAATTAGGGCTTGATATATTCTTTTGTTGATCATCTAGGTTTAAGAGAGTGATGAAAGGGGCAGCTAGGTGGCGCAGTGGATAGAGCACTGGCACTGGATTCAGGAGGACCTGAATTCAAATCCGGCCTCAGACACTTGACACTTACTAGCTGTGTGTCCCTGGGCAAGTCACTTAACCCCATTGCCAAATCCCCCAAAAAAAGTGTATTTTTAGAGGTCCAGCTGTTAAACATTTACCAGCACACCCTTGCATAGGGGTACTGAGTAGAAAGGCCAAAAGCAGGAGGTTATGTCCCAAATCAGAAGTATAAATCAGTGCCCCCTAATCAAAATGCTTGGAGACAGATGAAGATCAGTCATCTGGGTCCAGCAAAAGTTTTGGATACTTGAGAGAATGAGAAAGGTTCAAGTTTCACTAAAAGCCCAAGATAATTTGAAGCATTCAATGTTCTGCATGTGTATAAATGGTGTTATGCCTGAGTGGTAGATGTAGGCACTGCCTTCTTGGTTCTGTAAATGAGTTTCAGGTGGATAGCTCCCATTGACATGTGGCAGCCAACAGAATTACCCTGGGGATTGAGGATTCAGAGATGCTATAAAACATGAAAATACAAATTGTTCAGAACTTCTGAATACAGAAAGTAAAGCACCAATTAAAAGAATCCACAGATCACCGCCAGACAAACACAAGCAAACAAATAAAACTGTATGCTTCAAACTCTAAGACACATGGTGGTACAATTTCACAATTTCAATGATGAACAACAAATTTTACAAGGTGCTGGAAGAAAGACCGTAAAATACAAAGGAAAGGAAATTTTAATAATAATACACCACTGCACCTAACAGAAACCACAGAAGGGAGTAGAAGATTGTATTTCAGAAAACAAAAAGCTCAAGATGCAGCTCAAAAATGCAAACTCAAGTATAATCACCAATGAAAAAGACGGATTTTTAATGAAAGTGAGGCATTTGAAGCATTCCTGGGGAAAAAAAAATAAAAGATGTAGCAGATTATTTGACTTGTAAACACCCCAAACAACAGAAACAAAAAAAGCACACCTAAACTTATTACCTCATCTCTAGAGACTATTAAAATAAAATTTTAAAAAGCAGAAAGAGGAAGATATATATGGGTTTGTTTATTTTTTGTTTTGTTTTTTTTTGTTTTCAGGCAATTGGGGTTAAGTGACTTGCCCAGGGTCACACAGCTAGTAAGTGTCAAATGTTTGGTCTGAGGCTGGATTTGAACTCAGGTCCTCCTGACTTCAGGGCCCGTGCTCTATCCACTGTGCCACCTCGCTGCCCCAGTTTGTTTATTTTTCAAAGAAATAACAAAGGGACCATTAGGATGGAGACAAGGAAATTTATTATATTATTTTAATATAATACAAATACATTATATTTTATGTTATGCAATTATATATAATTTAACTATTACATATTTATGTATAATTATATAACATAAATGTAGAATTGTTGCATATACAATTATAATAACATGTTGTTCAGGCATTTTAGTCATGTCTAACTCTTCATGACTTCATTTGGGGTTTTTTTTTGGCAAAGATACTGGAGTGGCTTGCCATTTCCTTCTCCAGCTCATTTTACAGATGAGGAAACTGAGGCAAACAGGGTTAAGTAACTTACCCAGGGTCATACAGCTGGTAGGTGTCTGAGATCAAATTTGAACTCAGGTCTTCCTGACTTCAGGCTCAGTGATCTATCCACAGCACCAACTAGCAGCCCCTAACAAAGGAAATTAAGCTTATTTTCATCCAGAAAAATTACCACACACAAATCTTGCCTGCCAACAATTCCCAGTATCCGTCTTCACGGCCCTCCTTGTCTTTGTATAGGCCATTCTTCACACCTGGAGTACTGTTTCCCTTCATTTCCACTGCTCAAAATCCCTACATGAAGTCTTTCCTGCCTCTCACCAGTTGTTAGTACTTCCTTAACCTCTGCGATAATGAAATCACTTGGTACTTATTTTGTATATTTTGAATTTACTGTTTATTTGAGTGCATATTGTTTTCCTGCTGTAGAATGTAAACTCCTTGAGGGTAGGGTTGTTTTCATTTTTGGCTTTGTACCCCCAGTACCTAGTGCAGTATCCATTCATGGTACTGATGAGTGTTGGTTGAATAACTGAACTGCATTTTTAATATTTCCCAGGAAAACAATCACTTGCATCCGTATGTTCTCATATCACATGAAGGTGCAGAGTTTCTTGAAAAAGTCTAAGGGTTACTCTATAGAGCACTCAGAGTGGGACAATTCCAAAAGTCAACCAGAGATTTTCCCAATGGCTTGTGGAGAATCTACTCTTTAAGGTAGTGGAGGATAGAGAAAGGATTTCAATAGCCACCACCAAACCTATGCTTATGGTGTGACATCATGAAGCCTACACAGTAAAGGCATCTCAAAGAACCACCAATGGGTTGAGGGTTTTGGGTGTTGGGTGTAGCAATGACAATGAAATCTGGCTCTTGGGGTTGGAATGAAAGGTGTGTTTGTTAGGGAACTGACCTTTCTGTGGGACTTTTGGCGACCTCTAGGTCAAGTGCAGGCATTTATAGCAGAAAGCTCACTAGACCAGGTATCAGGAGTATGGGGTTCTAACCTCAGCCGTGTTGCTAATTTGATGGGTGATTTGAACATCACTGCCCCTGTCTAAGCCTTAGTTCCTTCCTCTGTAAAATAAGGAAGTTGGGATAGATGGTCTCTAAGGTCCCTTCCAAATCTGACATTCCGGTTCTAGGGTAATTACATATTTAATAGTTATTTACTGAGCACCTCATGCATAGTATTGATCTGATCTTCACTTGCCAACTTCACATGATAGAAGGAAGGGAGGATAAAGGCAGGGGCTGGCAGAAGGGGTAGGATAAGGGAATAAGGGGGAAGAAGCAATTTATTTCTATTCAAGCATTTTTCAGTACTTACGATGTGCAAGACACCCCGTTGGACATTGGGGATACAGAGATAGGTGCAACAAAGCCCTGATGTTTAAGAATCTTGCAATCTAATAGAGGCAGAGGAGCACACACACATATAGTTATGATAAAAAGCAAAATGACATCAGAGCAAAGGAGAAATCCAGGCAAAGTGCTATTAAAGATATGAGCAGGGAGAGATCATTTTAACATGAGGTGGAAGGCAGGAAAGCCTTCATAGAGGAGGTGGCATCTGAGTTGGATCTTGAAGGAAAAGAAAGGTGGAGACTGGTAGGGGGAGGCAGGAAAAACTGATTCCAGGCATAATGGATGTTGTACACAAAGTCATAGAAATGGAAATGGGCAAAATAAGAGAGAGGGATAGGGAATAGTTGAGTTTGGCCATAATATAGAGTGCATGAACTTCTGGGCTTGGACTCAGGAAGATCTGAGTTTAAATCCAGCCTTAGACACTTACTATCTATGTGACCCTAGGCAAGTGACAACTTTTGTCTGCCTCAGTTTCCTCAACTGTAAAATGAAATAATAAAAAGCACCTACCTCCCAGAGTTATGAGGGTCAAATGAGATAATATTGTCATGCTTAGCACAGGGCCTGGCACATAGTAGGTGCTTAATAAATGTATGTTCTCCCTTTCAGTACCCAGTTCTTCTGACCCACTGGATCCTATTCTGAGTCTCCCATTTTCCTATATTACCTCCTTTGCTCCTCTTTACTTCCATTCCTGTTCCCCATGCATGCCTCCCCTGCTCCCTATTCCTGGTTCCCCAATACACACACATCTGATATATATTCCTTATCAACCAGGGTAATCTAGTGATGGCTTGAAGTTTGCTTACATGGAAAAACTATCTCCATGCCAACAGCCTCCCCCTCACTCCTGAACCCAGGAAATCAGAGGGAGATTTGTCAGGACATTGGGACTCAGGCCAGGGCCAGGACTGCCCAATATGAGCATAAACAAGACATCGGGGATTTTCCATGTAGGCCATGGCAATTGACTCCCAAGCCAATGATGTGGTGACTCTCTTTTGCTCTGAGCCCTGGCCAGGGAATCAGAAGACCCAGGTTCTAATCCCAACTCTAGCCATCAATTTCAAGGACCACACAGAACAAAATTTAGGAAATATGACTCCATGTAGAAGGCAGAATGACAGTTCTAGAGGTTAATCAAGTATTTGCCCAGTCGTCTATGGGGAACCAGCTCTTTTAGATGAGGAAGAAGGAATTTTGGTGATCACCTCTGGAAAGCTTTGGTTAGTTTCTTCCCCTCTCTGGGCCTCAGTTTCTCATTTGTATCCATATAATAAATTCTCTACTGCAGACCACTCTATCTTGGGTGTAGCTCTCAAGGAAATAAGGGAAGGAGCTGGGGAGAAGGAGGGAAACAGATATTACTAGCAGGATGCAAGGACTATGGAAATGAATCATTTAAAAATGTTTATAGGTTTTAAGAAATCAGGAGCCACAGTTACACAGTGTTCAATTAATCCAAGGATGCCAACTACTGGAGCAATGACTATTCCACAAAATCTTCTGGGAAAGCTGGAAAGCAGATTGCCATAAATGAGGTTTAGACCAACGTTTCATAATCTATACTGCAATAAGCCCCAAATGGATACATGACCTATGTATAAAAGATCATATAAACAAAGAAGGAAAGATGATATCTTTCACTATGGATAGAGGAAAAGTTCTTGTTCAAGCAAAGATTAGAAATGCCTTTAAGAGATAAAATGATTTTAAGTACCTAAAAATAAAACAGATTTTGCACAAAATCAGTGTACTTATCATGAGAATTGGAAAAAATTTTAGCAGAAAATTTATCCAATAAAGATCCAATATCTATGATATTAGATCAGAGGGAACACACACACACACACACACACACACACACACACACACAAATGAGAATATTCCCAACAGATAAATGGTGAAATGATATAAAGTTTTCAAAAGAAAAAAGTCAAGCTACCAATAATCGTATGAAAAATTGCTCCAAATCACTAATAATAAATTTATATTGAAACAACCCTGAGGTTCCGCTTCAAACTCATCGATTGGCAAAGATGACAAAAATAGGGAAATGACAATTGTTGCAAAAACTGTAGAAGAGCACTCCAATATAGTATTGATGGAGGTGTGAAGTAGTCTTACTATTCCAGAAAATAAGTTAGGCCTTTACCCCTCAAAATCACTAAACTGTGCATACCTTTTGACTCAGTGATACCATTATTAGTCATATACTTATAATTATAATAATAGCTAGCATTTATATTGCCCCTACTATACACTAGGCACTATACCAACTGCTTTACAAATATCTCATTTAACTTTTACAACAAACCTAGGAGGTTGGTGTTCATGTTGTTGTTGAGTCATTTCCATCATGTTTAACTCTTCATGACTCCATTTATGGTTTTCTTGGCATACTGGAGTGGTTTGCCATTTCCTTCTCCAACTCATTTTATTTTATTTTATTTTATTTAGGCAATTGGGGTTAAGTGACTTGCCAGGGTCACACAGCTAGTAAGTATCAAGTGTTTGGTCTGAGGCCAGATTTGGAGGAGAACTCAGGTTCTCCTGACTTCAGGGCCAGTGCTCTATCCACTGTGCCATCTAGCTGCCCCTTCCAGCTCACTTTACGGAAGAGAAACTGAGGGGAAACAGGGTTAAGTGTCTTATCCTAGGTCATATGGCTAGTAAGCGTCTGAAGCTGAGTTTGAACTCAGATCTTCCTGACTCTAGGCCCACAGCTGTATTCACTATGATACCTAGCTGCCAAATAAATAAAAGTAAGAGAAAAAAGTACAAAAGTATTGATAACAGCTAATTTTGTTATGGCAAAGAACTGAGAGAAAGTGGATGCCCATCATTTGGGAATGGTGAAACAAATTATGGCATACAGATGTAATAGAATGTTATTAGGTGGAAAGAAATGGTGAAAGGGATGGATTTAGAGAAACTTGTGAAGGCTTATAGGACCCGATGCAAAATGAAGTGAGCAGAACAATTTACACAAAGACTACAACATTGTAAAGGAAAACAACTTGGAAAAACTGGAGAACTTTGATCAATACACTGACCAAGTAGAAGAGTGTTGTTATTACCCTGTAAAATTTAACAAATACTTTTAAAAGACAAGCTGTACATAAGAGAGATTCCTGGTTTCATATACAATCTTCTCTGTTCTTTGTATATAGAAATGTTATGCTCACTGATGTTTGTCAAGTTTATAATTTTAAAAAGGAAATATTTTAAAAATGAAGCCAGGTACCTCAGTAGTAAAAATTTGTCTACTGGTAACCTGAAGATATACATGATATATATTATGTATAATATAATATAGTAACATAAATGAAGATATACATAAATACATAATCATGTATATGATTATATGATCATATATAACTATATACGATTCTATATTGTGATTATAAACTGTAACCTATATATAATCTAGATGAGTGATGTTAAACTCAAATAGAAATGCAGTCATAAACCATACATGAGGATCTCTATGGGCTGTATATTGACAGTTTTAAGAAGTACTATTATCTGTATTTTCTTATATTTTTATTTATTTTGTTAAATATTTCACAATTGCATTTTAATCTGGTTTAAGGTGCACCCAGAAGTGTTGCAGGTTCATGGACCACATGTTTGACACCTCTAGTCTAGATTATAAATAAATATATATATACAAATAATTTAAAAATAAGCAACATAATATTTAAACAATATGTGAATATATAATATATTACTAAAATATACTATATTATAAAACAGACATAAAAACATAAAAGTATATAAAACAAATATACTATAAAGCATATATTATGTTTTACATATAGTCCATATACCTATACTATGTATGTTGTATTTATTTATATATGTGTATAATCATGGATCTGGACCACATATTTATATTTAACATTTTGTTAATAATATATATAGTGTCCAAACCTGTGATAGATATCACCCACATATATACACATATACATACACCTACATGCACACACTTACATATCTATAAATTATTTTTGTTTGGTAGTTCCACCATGTCCAGCTCTTTGTGACCCTGTTGGGGTTTTCTTGGCAAAGACTCTGGAGCAGTGTGCCATTTCCCCTCTCCAGGCAAACGGATGTTAAGTGACTTGCTCAGGGCTACCAAGCTAGTAAGTGTCTGAGGTCAAATTTGATCTTTAGTCTTTCTGGCTCCAAGCCCAGTGCTCCACTGTGCCACCTAGCTGCTCCACATATATTGGCCAATAATAGGTCCCAGTCTAACCTTCACTTGCTCATTGTCTGTTTAGCAAGAAAATCCATGACTCCATGTCTCCTATTGAGTATCTCTTCAGAGTTTACTATGGAGCACCACATCCTTGTTGATCTCTCTGCAACATTTGTGTAGTACTTTTGATAAATATCTCATCTCACTGGGTCTTGTTTCCTTCTCTGTCAAATGGAAGGGTTGGATTGGTCAGCCTCTAACTTTCTTCCAGCTCTGACATGCTGTAGTTCTAGGAGACTCTAGCCTTTCTTGGTTTTGGCCATCCCTTCTCATGACTCTATCTGAGATCTTGGGGATCTTTCTGGAGACCACAGCCTTAGGAAGGACAAATTTAGGAAGGACATTTGCTCCCTTATCTTCCATCCCCTTCCTCACCAGCAAGTCCCTGACAATCTTAGGCCAGTAACCTTGAAGGCAACAAGCATATTTAGATTAATCCAAATATACACAGTTCCTCCAGTCTTGCCCACTTACCTTGGGCTCTTCCCACAGGTTGAAAACTCTGAAAGATGGCAGCTGGAAGGTTCCCCTTCAAGAATAGTCTAGAAGCATTGGATTGGTTCTGCAAAGCTAGAGAAAATGACCTGGAATATGGCATTGAACCAAAGTAGGAAGCTGGGTCACAATAGGAAGTAGGGGTTGATAGAGCAATCCAAGCAAAGTTTAAGCTAAGTGTGAGAAGGCTTTTTTTCTTCTTCTTCTGAGGCTCGAACAAAGGGTTTAGTCACCAGAATGAGATAAAATATCTTGAGTTTCATCAAAAGTTTTTACAGGCCCTATATATTTTCATTCCCCATCTCCTAAGGTCAGCCCTATGTTCCATCCTCACGCAAAGCAGTTGCTGCTGGACAGTTCCCACCAGCATTACTCTCTCATGTAATCTTGGGCTAAGCCTGCCAATCAGCACAAAGGAACAGACTAAACAGGATGACTGTAAAGAAGTGATCCTTCCTGGGTACTGTGGGGAGAACTGTAGGAGGTTATTGCATACTGATTGTATATATATTAAAGGTCAGATGACCTGTACTTAAGTCTTCCACTGTGGGACCTCAGGAAAGTCATTTAATGCCTCTAAGACTCAGTTCTCCCCCTTAAAATGGGAAAAATAATACTTTCTCATACGGTCACAATTTCTGAGCCTCAAAATGGGGATTAAAATGTTTTAATTTCCTCTCTCACAGGTTTGTTTTGAATCCAAAAGAAGATGTGCAATAAAGAATTTTGTAACTATAAAATGATGTATAAGGCCTTGAGAGAGAGGCATCATTGTGTGAAAGGTACTTGGGGACAAGAGATTAATCCCTATCTCTGAGCATGCTAGCTGTATGCAAAAAAATCCCGGGGCTTGTCATTGTCCTTGCCACTGAATGCTAAGGACCACCAGGTCTCTGTCCTGCAGCTGAACTCTTCTATAAGTGTTGTTTCCCCTAATTAAAATGAGAGTTCTTTGAGAGCAAGGACTATATACATTTTTTTTTACCATATTTTCAATAGTATTTTTCCCCAATTACATGTCAAGACGATTTTTAGCACTCATTTTTACAAGACTTTGAATTCTAAATTTTTCTCCCATCCTCCTCTCCCCTATTCCGAAAATGGTAGGCAATTAGATATAGGTTATACTTGTGCTATCATGTAAAACATATTTCCACATTAGTCATAGTTGTGAAAGAAGAAACAAATCAAAAGAAAAAAAAAAGAATAAAGTAAGTGAAAACTGTATGCTTCAATATGCATTCAGAGTGCATCAGTTCTTTATCTGCATGTGGATAGCATTTTCCTACCTGAGTCCTTTTTACTTATCTTGGATCATTGTGTTGCTGTGAAGAGCAAAGTCATTCACAGATGATCATCACACAATGTTGCTGATACTGTGTACAATGTCCTCCTGGTTCTGCTCATTTCACTGTGCATAAGTTTGTACAAATTTTTCCCTTTTTTTCTGAAATCTGCCTGTTCATCATTTATTATTGTGCAATAGTATCCTGTTACATTCATATGCCACAGTTTGTTCAGTTATTTCCTGATTGATGGTCATCTCCTCAATTTCCAAAATTTTGCCACCATGAAAAGGGCTGCTATAAATATTTTTGTACATGTAGGTCCTTTTCCCTGTGCTAAGTGCTTTACAATTATTATCTCATTTGATACTCAAAACAACCCTGAGATGTAGGAGCTAGTATTATCCCTTTTTTACAGATGAGGAAACTGAGGTAGGCAGAGGTTATGTGATGTGTCCAGATTTTCAAAGTATCTGAGGCTGGATTTCAATTCAAGTCTTTCTGACTGCAGGCTACTGTGTCTCCTAGCTGCCTTATATGCAATGTTCTGAATCCATCTCTGCAAAGAAGGTAGGGAGGGTGCAAAGGAAGGAGGAGTAGGAAGTGAGAGGTCAAAGTACATGGCCTCTCCCCTTTCTGAGAGGACCAGGGCAGTTCTTTGATTGGTCTTTAGTGTCTGGGCTGCTTCATGATGATTTACTGAGATCAGATCTTCCTGGATCAGGAAGATAAACTGTTCAGGAAGAGTTGTCCCCTATGTGGTCTATAAGAGCAAATGGTGGGATGGTCCATGTTTTTTTTCACTTTTCCATTGTGTATTATCTCCAATTCATGGCTATCTTATTAGACCTGTGTTCTCTGCTTTTCTAAGTCTAAGTTATCCTTAGACTTTACTTTGCAGCCTTGGGATTACCTCCTGAGTAATCTTGAGATTGAAAATTCCCGAGTTTGAAGTTCAGGCACTGGATTAGAAGAAAATGTTCCTAAGAGCATGTGATTTAGAGAAGGAAGAAGATTATCTTACATTTGGAGGGTCTAATCCATACCATATGAGAACCTTACCTCATATGGTTCCATGATATTGCTGGGAGTTATTTAACTTTCATAGTCCAAAGAGAGTGGGAAATATTTCTTGAGCAGTCCCACAAAGGACCTTTACCTTCAGTTTCAATCTAATAAGTATAATCGACTACATGTATGTTCTATGTTTCTGTATTTGTTTATGGGGTCCTGCACATCCCTTCCATATTAGTTAATTTCTGTGTTGGATAGAATAAAGGCTTTCCCTTACCTGAAAACTGCACACTGAGTGACTGGGCTAGAGATGGGGAACCTCTTTCCTAGTTTGAGGAAGACCATAGACAAAAGTCATACCTAAGCTCATGCCTGGCATATGTAAGTGCTTAATAAATGCTTATTGACATGATCACCTTTTTAAAATCTCCATTGTTCAGTCAGGAAAAGATGGAGACCCTTCTGGAAAAGCAATCATTATGACCACCCAAGGAGAACCAAAAATTTGGTTCAAAATTGTATTATTTAGTGATGGACATACTGAAAAAAGAAACCACATTTTATAAAATATCATTTGATTGGTGAATTTGGAAGAATTATGTGGTTACCTTGAGTATTAAGGTTGAATCTCTCATGTTCCATATGATCAGAGGTCATATTAAATTTAAGATATGGGATACAGCTTGCTAGTAGAAATCTGGTAGTCTGAGAGATGGTCATTCCACCAAGTTCAGGGAGCCATTAGAATGCATGGAGTACTGTTGAGAATTATTTACAAGAATGGAGTTAACTAGCATCTACATCTGGTATGAGTATACAGATATATAGCTGTTATATCGTGTGGCAACAAAGTAGCTGTTAAAGCTCAATTTGAGCTCATAAAAGCTCAAATCCATTGTCTTCCATAAGAAGTGTGGTAGTAGAGATCTCTACTACTATCGACTTTCATCCAAGAGTGACTACACCTCTGAGGAGCCCTTCCTTTGGCTTCTGGAAAGTGTATGGGAAACCCTAATTTGGAGTTGGTTGCCATGTTTGCTCTCTGATAGTGCTTCCAGACGCTGTCATGGATCCAGCACTGGCAGGACAATCTGATTGCTCAGACAACTGGGATGAAAGTGAGGGCCTATGGGAAAATGAAGCTGAAGGCCAGAGTCAGAGATTTAGCTTTATAGAGAACTGTCTTGTGATAGCAGTGGTGAAGAGTGCTTCCCTCTGTTATGGACCTAAGCAGAACACATCTTTGGGATGCCAAAGGAAATGAATGGCATTCAGAGTGAAAGCAGGAGTTTAAACATGCTTTGAAAAGGGGGCATATGGGGCATTCCAAGAGGACTAGCACCTCTGGTGGGAGGGCTTGCTGAGCCCTATCCATCTTTGGTGTCCACCTTTCATCCAGCTCTCACCTGTGGCTCCAAGAAACTGTGGCATGAGCAGCAACCACACCCTGGTAAACCATCTTGGCAGACAGGCTAAACCAGGTTGAGGGTAACTGATAGGCTGGCCTCCAACCTGTGGGTGAGTTAGGGGGATGTCTACCCCAAGCATGTGAAGATTTCCTCCAGCTGAATGGGCAGGTGAGAACAATTTATACCAATGGCCATGAAGGTGGCTGAAG
>NW_020954590.1:0-2126 GCF_900497805.2 Vombatus ursinus
AATCAATACAAATGATAATTTTGAATTTTAAAAATATTTGCCAGAGAAGAAGCAATTGTCATCTTCCCCTTGTGTTATGTGTCTGGAAAAGTGCTTCTACTAGGAAAAGAAATGTCAACTTTGACATTTTCTTGCTCACTCAATTTTTACTATTACCTTCAGTGCAAGGTTTCTTCAAAAGAATGTTTTTAGGTCCTTAGAGTTAAAAGTAGATACCATAATCCATAAATCCACTCAAGTAGGACACATGTAAATTGTTAATACATAACGGTATGTTGAAAGTGAATAAATTAAGTAGAAGAAATAAGTTGATGCAGTAGACAGAGCACTGGGCCTGAAGTCATAAAGACCTGAGTTCTACTCCATCCTTAGATACTTACTGGCTGTGTGACCCTGGGCAAGTCACTTAATCTCTATTTCCTCCTCTGTAAAATGAGGATAATAATAGCATCTCCCACCCAGGGTTGTTGTGAGGATCAAATGAGATAATATTTGCATAGTGCTTAACACAATGCCTGGCACATAATAGATATATAAATGTTAGCTATTATCATCATTAGGCAGCTAGGTGGAATAGTAGATACAGTGCTGGGACCTAGAGTCAGGAACACTCATCTTTCTGAGTTTAAGTCTGGCCTTAGACTCTTACTAGCTGTATGACTCTGGGCAAGTCACTTAATGCTGTTTGCCTCAGTTTCCTCTTCTGTAAAATGAGCTGATGAAGGCAGTGACAAATGCCTCCAGTACCATTGCTGAGAAAACCACAAATGGGATCACGAAGAGTTGGACATGACCAAAAAACAACTGAACAACAAAATTATCATCATTATCATTAGGGCACCACTGACTACACATTCAGCTGTGGAATTCCTGTTTTTCACTAAGTATACCTCAAATACTATACATGACAGGAAACCATTAACATGTACAAATGGAGGGAGGGCACTAGGATTGACTAGGGTCAATTCATATATTTAATGTAAGCAAATCTTTATTTCTTATTTTAGAAAAAAATAATTTTAGCAGAAATTATAATATTTCTATCCCACATCCCAATGGATATTTTTTGTCTATCCCTACAGAGATTGAATGTCAGGTTAGAGACCACTTCTTCAGAGAAGTCTTTTATTTTAATCAGATAAAATATCACAATAGTCAATTCAACATGTCAGCAAGTATTTTATTTGCTAAGTGCTTACTATATGCCAAGCACTGACAATGTTATATGGGGGATGAGTGAGAGTGATAAATAGTGATACCTGGTTAGGGAGACTATTCAGCTGGAGATACACTCAATGACATGCTTAAGGGATTGTGATATACTCAATAGTAAATAAGGAAATTTGGAAGAGGGGAGGGCTTTGGGAAGAAAGAAAAGTGGTTCATTTTTTGATATGTCTAAAAGAAATCAAGATATCTGTAGGATATTCATTTTGAAATGTCTAAAAGGAAGTTGGGGATATGACAGTGGAGGTCAGAAAAGAAGTTAGTGCTGGATAAATACATCTTAGAGGCATCTATACAGAGATGAAATTGAATTCATGGGAGTTTATGAAATCACCAAAAAAGATAGCATAGAAGGAGAAGAAAAAAGGTACAAGGAAAGAGCATTGTGGGATAACTATGGTTATCAGGAATGACGTAAATGAAGATCCAAAAAAGGAGAATGAGAAGGAGCAATAAGAACAGACAGGAAGAAAACCTGGAGAAAGCAATGTCAGGAAAATCTATAAAGAAGAAAGTAACAAGAAGATATTGATTGACAGTAATATCGAAAGGTGCAGAGAGGTCAAGAAGGATGAGGTTGAGAAAAGGATATATATAAACTTCTATGACATTTTAATAACTAGTAGGTGCCTCCATGTTTGGACAAGAATATTGTTCTCTTCTTAGTGATCAGTTTCATTTGAGGAAAGCACTGGCCTGATTAAAACCTATGGAGGCAAGCTGCACACACCCACTGATATTTATGTTTATTAACTGAAACCCCTAATGTGGAGCTTACTCTCTATGACTCAACCTCATTTGTAAAACCTTTATTTTAGCTGAACTTAAAACACTTGCCTCACCTCCCTCAGGCTGCAATAGCTTATTTCATCCTTGTTGACATGTTTTTATAACCTCTT
>NW_020954590.1:2136-27105 GCF_900497805.2 Vombatus ursinus
TTGCAGGTGGATACGTTCAGAATTGATGCAGTAGATATCGGTCTTTTGCAAGCATTGGATGTGGAGAAAGGGAAAGGCCCTGACTGGCATCTGGAGAAGATTACTGTGAGACAGGCATCAATGGAAGGAAAAGAAATAGTGTTTCTAGCTCATAAATGGCTCAAAAGTGGAACAAACTCAGCAGTTACATTGAACGTTACAGGTGACTTAAAAATAATTTACTGAAGAAAATAATTCTTGTGAATGAATACTAATAATTTTGTTGAATTTGTTTTGGAAAGGCAATGATATAAGCAAATATTTTTGTTTATGTTAAAGAACATTTGAAGTTTCCATTTTATGGAAAATGTCAGTGTGTTGTTTAGACTCAGCACAATGAATATGAGTGGAGTCAGCAAAGTTGGCTTTTATTTCCAGTTCTGGAGTTTATTTACTAGATGAGCATGAAATTAAATAATCCCCAAAACACACTTAAAATTTTTCAGCCTTAACTTCCTTATCTAAGCAATAGGAAACCTATATAAGACTTGCCCTCACTCCAACCTCAAGAGATGGATTATGGAGCTTAATTGGATGATATATGGAAAGAATTTTGAATTTTTCAAGGAAACACATTTTAAAATATCATGTGCAGGACACATATATCATTTCTGTTTGTCATCATATTTACTTAGCAGTTGCAGTGAGAAATGAAGACATCTATGGATATTTATTAGATATATTTAGTAATTCAATATTATTACTTTAGTTTTCTTCCCAAATCATTGCCATGCCATTAAATCTCACACACATATGAGAGTATTTTAATTGTGTCATATTCTTTATTTAAGTGTACACCCAACTGGGGACAAGATTTAGATCGTTAAATGTTTCTCCCTCAATTCTATAGTTATAGTTTTATAGATTGTTAGTGCAAAAAGGTACCATAGAGATCAAATACAACTCTCTCGTTTTACACATCACCAGTTCTGCTCTTTTTTTTCTACTTCTCTACTCATCCTGAGAATGATAGTTTTATCTGATAGGATTTCAAAGACATTTGTATTATTTCCTTATTTCTGATGGCCTAGCCTTATTTTATTGGCATATTTTAAAAGAGTAAATAACAATGTCACTTATTGCTAGAAAATTAAGTTGTGATCTTTATACTATTAAAAAAATTATTTTTGAAAGTGGCTTAAGAAATACTTCTGATATGAAAGTTATTATGTACCCTAGAAAAAAAAATATGTTTTGTGAACTTCTGAAACACAAAGAGCTTTAATTGACTTTAGCATGAAATCACAGAGGAAAGAGTTATATTTTATTTTATACAATTATATCTTGTTATGACTTAAGTAATTAGTTTGGCATTAAAAATATCTGATTAATTCAGACACATCCAAACCAGTGATCATAGTAATTATGTAAATGAAGCATAAATAATTAAAAATGAAAAATAGTTGAGTGTCTAGATTCAAAGCTTTTGAAAATATTGTGTCTGTTCTAGACCAAGCTCATTATGTGAACAGTGTCTAGGAGGGTAAGCTTAAGTAGAAAAATCACATTGTAGATTTCATGATTTAATCTTAATCTAAATAATGCTCCATTGCTTAACCACAAATGAATTACAGATGCTCATTATCATTTAGACACTGTTTTGTGAAAACATTAATTTTGACTTCAATCTCCTTTTCAATTAGAAATTGAGGAAATTGGGCACATGAATGTCTTGCCACCAGGAGGCCAACAAATGAAGTCAGGTAATCCTTATTCCACTGCAGTTAATCTAAATACAATCTTTTGGGAGCTACTTCATATCAAACTGCTTAATTTCTTTTGTTAGTACTGTATGCATATAGCTAGATTTCAGCTAGTCAATCATCATATGGTAACATTTAGAGTTGGAAAAAAAATATGGAAATCACCTGGCCTATCCTCATTGTTTTTATGCCTGAGGAAACTGAGTTCCAGAGAAATCAAGGGACTCATGTCAGACCACACCCACATAAGTACTAGGTGGCAGGCTGAGTAAGGATTCTTAACAGTTTCTCCATCTCCTTCTCCTGTGCTTTTTCCTCTACCACAGCAGTTTTCAAAGAGTGGGACTTACTACCCTAGTATCCCTGATATGCTTTCACGGATACTGTGAGGTCAAAACTATTTTCATAATATGACTAAAACATTATTTGTCTATTAAAATTCTAAATACCTTTTCTAACTATATATCACTATGTGGCCAGTTTTTTTTCATATGCTTCAACCAAAACAACATATCATAACAAAATGAATACAGACAAAGGTATGATAATCCAGCTGTCTTCTATTAAACCCTACATTAAAGATTTTCAAAACAGCTAATTTTTTTACTCTTCCCCCATTTTTTGTTTTTGAAAAATATACTTATTTCTCATAAAATATATTTATGTTAACATATAATGGATTTTTGTTATTTGCAAATAATTAAATGTTTAAAATTTTTTTCTTTTTTAACTTCAAAATAATAAATATTGATAGATATAAGCAGGAGGTAAATATTAAACTGGCTCCCCAGAAAAATATACATGCAACATATGTATAAGTTTATTTGGCATCATTAACATTTACTCCATCACTTTCTTAACTTTGGACACTAAGCAAAACAATAAATCAAATGCTCATTTGTAACATTGGCCAATTTCCAAGATATACATGCTCATGCTGAAAATGTAACAATTGGTTCTCATGAGCCAGATCAAGCTGGCTCCAGCATACCCCTGAATGCACATAAACAAAAGCTTTTAGGGGTACTCAATTTTTAAAGGGTATAAATGGTTCTGAAATAAAAATATTAGAGATTTGCTGCACTATGATATTGCTCAGAAACTGAAATATGGTTTCAATGAATATTAGCTAAGCTGAGAACATTGTCTAAATCATTTGACCCTATGATCTTATAATTAATGAAGGCTGAGGGAGTGAAATAAAGTAAAAATTCAGTTACCTTTTATGAATTTTGCCTGGGCTATCAGTTTTATATGAAAATCACATTCTTCTATAAAATTTAACCTTAATTTATTCATATTTAATTTGGTCAGAAGGCACATGGAAAATTTATCTGAAGCTTCGAGGAAAATCAGGTCAAGAATGTGAACATATTGGGCCAAATATTCCTCATTTGATTATGATTCTGTATGGGACTTACGGAAAGTCAAGCTCAATGCTTCTAGAAAACAGGCTGGAACATGCTGAGGATACAGTAACTTTTGAGGTAAAACAGAACGTAAACTTTGCCTTTCACCATTCTTTTTTTAATTTTTAGATTGCTCAGTTTAGATATTGACCTGTAGCATATTAAATAAATCATTATAGTTTTAACCAAGTAGCAATCATACAGTATCCACTATTTATACTTGTTATTTTGTAGGTAGTATATCAGAAATGATTTTTTTCATCTATGTGATAAAACTATGAATAGACTCTTGCAAAAGTAATTAATTCAAAGAAATATAACTTGTTCCAACATTACTAATTTTAGTTTATTATTTAATTTTAGGCATTTAAGTGAATTTCATGTGCTTCAACATACAAAAGACCCTTGAATATATATTTCATAGAAATCAGTGTCCTGTTTGGTACTAACTTGTTCCATTGCCTCCTAGGTATTCATGCCCTCTGATTTGGGAACTCTTTATAAAGTACGGTTGGGTTTGGAGAGTTTGCATTCCAGCACATCACAGCTGTCTGTTCATCATTTTAAAATGCAGAATAAAGCAACCTTGGATACCTTTAGTTGTTCTATAAATAAGACACTTCCTCTTTCTTTTAATGGAGACAGATGCATTGAGTTCCCTGTCGAGTGGCCATTAAAGGAAGCACTGTCTGGTAGGTATATATCTATCTATACTGAAGATGATAAATGATCCTAAAGGCTAATGGCTCCTAATATCACAATCAGGTTTTGCTTTTTTTTAAGTAGTACACTTTACTATCTTTTAAAAAGTGACTTAATGAAACACTACATTTATAATAACTAGACTTGGCCCCAAAGAAGAGATGAGCAAATGTACCTTCCTCCCTTTTATTTTTTGGAGAAACAGGGTTGGAGTGGTCTGTGGGTATAGAATATTGCATAGGGAGTCAGATTTGGTTATAGATTTGTTAGCTTTACTGAACTGTTTGGTTTTTTTTCTCCCCCTTTTTCAGAAATGAAGGTAATATAAAAACAAAAAAATTAAATATTAAAAGTGTTAAAATTCCTTTTAGAGTGATTTAAATCAGACTAAGAATTTCAGATAGATTGACAGCATACTAGTATTAACTTTCTTTCTACTCTGGAGATTAAGACTCTTTGTGAATGAAAGTTTTATGTTCTCCATCCTCCAATGATCCCTTATACTACAGTTACATTCTGTCAGATGACACAAGTGACTTTTATGTTTTTGGGCCTAAGGTCCAACCCTCTGGATGCCCCTTCTTGTAGTCAGATATTGTAAAAATTGCTAAACAATCTACAAGAAAGTAGTTTGATACTAGACTAAAGGAAGCCTGAAACCACAAATGCCTGTGAGAATTTCATTCTGTGTCCAAGATTTCTCACAGCAAGTGGTACAGGCAGAGTTCAAAGCGAGCTCCTTCAATGTTCTGTTGAGCAGACGCTGAAGTGTGAAAGAGTCCTGTTTCTCTGTCAGGGTTGGTTCATTCCTCCACTCCCCTACCGGCTCCTGATCCAAATTGATTTTGTGCTTCCTGTTTTTCTTCACTTGACAAAAAAAAAAGTGCGAGTAACATGTTGTCTGTGGAAGGCTGCCAAAAAAGCAGTGTCCTTCAAAAAAAATCACCCACTTGATATTTCCAAATATAGTTCAAAAATGCTATTGCATTATGCTAGTAATATGCTAGGTCATTAAGGTCCATTTGTTTGTCTATTGAATACTTAAGGAGTGTGTTCTGGTAGGATATTTGGGTGCTAGGATTATTGACTGATCTTCAGTGTGTACTTAAGTGAGCAGCTGAAATACATACCTTGATACGTGTTACTGTGTTTTATCATTTATCTACTGCACTAGATTCGGTGCTATGGAGTTCCTTTTAGAATATCACTTTTCTGGGAGAATAGGAAAAAAATAGAACTCCTTTTTCTATGTGTCCTCCATGGGTCGTATGTAGTGCTGGCCATCTATATCTATATTGGGGATGGGAAGGGAAGGCAAAGAAGCATTTGTAAAGTGCCTACTATGTGCCAGGTACTATGCTAAACACTTTTTAGAAACATGATATCATTTGATCCTCACAACAATCCTGGGAGGTTGGTGCTATTATTACCCCTGTTTTACAGTTAATAAAACTAAAGCAGAGGTTGAATGACTTGCGAGGTTCATACAACTAGTAAGTGTCTGCGGCTACATTTGAACCCAGCACTTCCTGACCTCAGACCCAGCACACTATCAACTGTGCCATGAGCTGCCTCTATGCATCTGTATCATTATCTATATCTATAGCTATGTTGTTATCATCTATATCTAAAACTTATATATATGTATATATATACACATATACACACATTTATATCTATATCTTTCTGTCTCTCTATCATAAGTACTTTCTCCATACTTGTTGAATGATTGACTCAGAGTTTCACCATTGTCTTTATAATTAGATCTACTGAACAGCGAACAAATAGCTAAAATATTTCATTCTTTTCCCTTTTAATTTATCCTCTCTCTAATTCTGTAACAAGAGTGACAAGAAATAGTAATGTAACTATCACAATGGTTCCTCCATTGCAGATAGAACTCAAAGGCACAACTATCACCATGAACAGTGTGTTCAGCACACAGTAGGTGCTCATTACATGTTGGCAAACTATTAAAATCCCCACAGAAAACATGGAAATCAATCCAGGATTATCTCCCTCCCACAAATTCAGAGTAAAATAACTTCAGGAAGTTATTTTCAGGAACTACCAGAAAGACTTTTCTTTTAAATATTCAGGACTCATAATTGTATTGATTTAGAAAGTAGATTTCTTAACTCTGACACTCTTTCTAGCTATAGAGATACTTCTAAATGTTGCTTCTTCAGCAGAATACTTCATAACATAGCTTTCTCCTAATTCTCCATTCACACAGTATTATGGATTAGGTTTCTTTCACATAAGAGAAAGGAATATTGTAGTTCTTCATGTAGTCAACTGTGACTAATATTTTTTTTCTGCTGTCATTTTTTAATGCTACACTCTGAGTTTCAACAGATCTGTCTTTGGTCCTTTATTTTTTTTTCCTTCTCTAAGACTTTTTTTTTCCTTTCCAGATCTCTTCCCATATTTTTTTCCTTCTCTCTTAACAGCCCTCAAGTCCTTTAAAATGCTATGCTATATCATCTAAAATATCCTAAAAATATTGTTCCAAGAAGGGACTTGGGAACAAGATTGTCCCCATTTTCTAAAGAGCATTCAGGACCTTTTTTTAAGCAAGTGGCTCATATAGTCCTAGGCTGATGGAAGCAGATTCAATAACATGGAAATAATCTTTCAAGTAGAGGCATCAAGGTAACAGAGAGTAGCAAAAGAGGGAAATATTTAATGAAGCCTAGTAAGCATGTAGAATTGGTCAGGAGAAGAGTTTCTAGCTTAATACAATCATGCAAATCCATCAAAAATGATTCCCATAAATTGAGGCTATAACCCTAAAGATAGAAATATGAACATTACTCCAAAGAAAATGGAATTAAAAGATCTCTGTTGGTGTTAGTTGTGGCTCTGCCTACCAGAAAAACAAGTCACACATCCTGAAAAGAGGCTGGGGCAGTGGGGTCAGGAAGAGACAGAGGAGACAGGGAGAGTGAGGAGTAAATCTCATCTGACATCCTCTGGCCACCAGGGGAGTGAGAGATGAGATAAAGAAGAGAGCATGTCCTATGGACAACTTTCTTGTCTTCTTTCCAATCCTTGTTAAGTCAAATTGTATATCATTTCTTTCTTTCTCACTAAATTCTCTGTGGCCTCCTCCTCAGCTTTTCTGTCTAAAGCAAATAACAACAAAGCAAATTCAACCTTCTGTGGTTGAACTTTTATTTTTTGTCAAATGTGATGGTCACTGAGGGGGAGGGGGGTTGGACCATTTTCCTATTGTAATAAAGGTTGTCTGCCTTTTGTGCCTAGGAAAGCTCTCCTCAATCCAGTCACATGAACTATTTTTCTCCCTTTTCTAAGACTTATTTTATTGACTTAAGTAGATGGATAGGGAAGGAAGACATTATACTTCCCTAACCACATCCCTTCCAAATACCCATAAGATAAAGAGGTACCAATTGGTGATCCATTAGGAGCCTCTTAGTATATTGTGCATATCTTTCTTTCTATTCAAAATAAATCTCTTTTCTGTCTTCTAGATATTTTTTCTTCTGTTAAGCCACTGAGTCTCACCTCTATGTCTTTTGGACTTTTTTTTCTTTTTCTTCTATCATTTCCTTTCCTCAAAATCACCCTTTCCTCTAAAATAATCAAGGCACTGAGATTTTGAAAGTTCTAAAATCTCTTCACGTTGCTTATTTTCAGCTATTGGCCTGCTCAGATTATGATGTGATAAAACAATATGAAATATCAGCCTGAACATTCCAAGAGTCCACTGAATTTATGACTAGAGTTAAAATCCACAAAATTCCCAGAAGTTATGAGCTTGTATACCAGTTACTGTATTGTGTGACCTAAAGTTAGTCTTTTCTTAGAAGGAAAAAAAAAAGGTTCCCCAAAGCCTGAAGAATCAAAATATGTTTTATTCAATGCAAAACAATTATATAACATTTATAGTGAAATCTGTTATGCTTTGAACACTGGCTGAAAAGTATGAACATTGTTACATTATAGGCCTTTAAAATAAAAATATATTGGTTTGTTGATATATTGCTGTTGTGTTAGTATCATTGCTAAGCATTTCATAGGTATTGAGGAATTAAAATTGCAGCAAAGCCTGGGAGCATAAACTGATTTCATTCCATTGTCATATTTGGATGTGTTTGCCCATTCATTATGGTGCACCTTGCCTCAAGAAAAAAAAATCTACCATTATATTTTAACAGGATGTTTGTAAAAGGTATATTTATAGCAATAACCATACTGTTTTCTTCTTGTCACCTGGCAGTTGTTAGATATCAGGTGACAGTCTTCTCGAGCAATTTTTTCCACTTGAAGAGTTTAGTTCAAGTCAGTATCTGCATCTTTGGAAACAATGGAGACACAGGAGATCGGGCTCTGCTTCTCCCTATTGAGGATTCACAACAGCAGAAAGATGACAAAGAGGTAGCTTACATTTATTTTATCCTCACTAAAAAGTATTCTGAAAGAGTTCTCTTGTTTCCTCATTTGTAAAAGTTTCCGAATTTTAACTTATATTAGTTGATCACTTATGATTTTTGTGTATGTATCTAGTCTTTTGTCCTGGAGGCTGTTGATCTGGGAGAACTACAGTATGCCAACCTCTCCATCAGCAGTTTAACAAGTAAGTTTTGTTTTTGCCTTTCTCATAGGGGCCATCAAAGCAGGAGACCAGAAATGCAAATATGTTTTTGAATGCATTATGAGGAGCAAAAGAAAACCCCACTCAGACCTTCTTTTCGGGGCACAGGGAGAGTTTTTACTTAAAGGAAGCAATTATCCAACATACATGGAATGATTGTATCATGTAATTCCTATGACTACTTGGCCCCAAAGACGTACCCTCAATCTGAACAGTGGTTAGTCAAGGAAGGGTATCTTCCCACCAAGTAGCTCTATTTCTACGGGGGGAAAAGTATATTAAAGGTAAGGCGGCTACGTCTTCCAATTATTTGGCCATTTCAGAACAAGAATAGAGAACTCCAGCATGTGCTGGTTTTTCTTCCTTATCATTTGAAAATGGTCCGTGTAGAGAGGAGAATTTTGAAGAGCAGTTGGATCTATAACATCCCACTTTCTCTTCAGAACTAAAGGGTGCATAGCTAGCAACTTTCTGAGCAAGTCTGTTTTTGGAATGCCTATAGAAGGCCAGCTATTGGTGAACTTTAGGGAATGTAATCCTGTCCTCCTCTTCCTCCCAGAAGATAATAAAGAAAATGAAAATCAGGTGACTAGGTACTTCTCATTTTAGTGATGCTTCTAGTTAGTATATGGAATTAAGTTATTAGGTAGGTTGAAATCAAAGTTCTGAGTCCTTAAATGTATCCATTAAAACTAGAAGCAGTCATCATGACATTGTTATAAATTTTAGCTAAAATGTATACACCTCGAGGCTTACAGAAAAAAAATTGAGGGAGCCATAAGGTTGTCAAGATTACTGACAATCAGATCCTTGTGTTGCATTTTGATTGCCCGAGAACACTACATGACAACCACTTAAGGATAAAATTCAAAGAAGGATCTAGGATGTGCTGTTGAAGTGTGTTTTGTGTTCTTTCTCCTTATAGGTTGCGAGTTAGATGTGAAAATATTACATCTGATGGAGGCATTAAAGAGACAGCCCATTTATGTATTTGAAGTGAATCAGTAAGTTTGACTCGTAAAATTAATGGTGGCAATGTGATGATATAGAGGCCATTTGTTGTTTCGGATATTGGGAAGAAGACATTTTGCAAATTTGTAAATTTCTTATTTTTTTCCTCTACGTTTCAAGGAAATAAGCTGATATAAGCAAGGCCAGACTGTCTCCACAAAGCAGGCCAGACTGATTCCCATGATGCAAAGCCATGAGAAAGAGTTAATGTGGGGGATGGGGCTGTGATAGACCACTGCTGCTATCTCTCAATCTCCTGTAAAAGGGCAGAAAATGCAAGTTCCTATGTAATCAATAAGGCAAATGGCTAATTGCTCTCAGGGGAACTCTGATTTTTGTCTTAGGGGCATGAGAGATATAAATTATAGCTGCTTTATAAAGGGGAAAAAAACAAACCCCCCTTCCCCAGACCATGCCAGAACTATTCAGGGCCTGTTTTGGTTTTGTTCTCATGGCCCCAATGCATAGCACAGTGCCTGCACATGGTAAATGCCTAATAAATGACAGTTGGTTGATTGAGTGATGAATGCTATGTCCTTAGCACAGAGCCTTGACAACAAAGCAGGTTAAGAACCTATAGCAAGAAAAATGAATTGAATGAATGAATGAATGAATGGAGACACCATCAGTTTTGTTTTGTTTTGTTTTGTTTTCTTTTGGTTTTTGTTTTGGTTTTTTTTTGTAGCATCAGAGGAGGGCAGAGTGTCAGATATTGTTTGTGGCAAGAGGAACTAAATAATTTTGCCATATAGCTTAAAGGAAGGGAAGGGCTTTTTGTTTTGTTTTTTCAGTTCTGTCTCCCCCGTCTGACTGTGAGCTTCTGGAGGGCAAGGACTCTTTGCTTTTCTTTGTAACTCCAGCACTTTGCACAGTGCCCGACATGTAATAAATAGGCCCTTAGTAAGTGCTTGTTGGCTTAACTGCCAACTCATCTCTAAATCTAAGTATGAACTTGACAGATTGAAAAATCAGCCCATGATTATTTCCATGTGGACCACGTAGAGTTCTGGCTATACTAGATTAATATAACAAAGAGACGTTAGGAAAATTAATTTCTATCTTTAACTGACAATCAGCATCTCCTTGTGAACTAAGGGAAAATAAAACCCAAAGGAATAGAAAATACTCTCATTCACTTGTTTTCTGTCTTTATGTGTGAGTGGGAAATTCTGACATATCACCTTTCACCCTATCATTCCTCTCTTCTGGGAATACAAGGCCCCAAACTCTTTTTTTCACCCTTCTAGTTAGTTCCCTTAGGGTAGACGTTCTTTCCATCCCATGATCAAGGACAGCGTCAGCTCCATGGGATAACTACTTAATCAGCTACCAGCAGAGGAGGAATTTGGGGACCCTTTGGAAAGGACAAAAAATATCCAATGGATGTATGAGCACCACTATAGAATGTTTAAGAAAGCTGCCATTTGTGCATGGTGACTGGCAGAGTTATAAAGAAACAGAAGAGGGGTTTGCCTGTCTGCTACTGAAGAAAAAAAAGGTAAGAGCAGCTACACTTAGAACAAGGATAAGCAAAGGAGATCTAGGCTAGAGCCCACAATATCCTGAGAGCGCTGAGGGAGCAAATTTTAAAATACCTCAAAGGTAGGAGGATACCAAATGCATGGAAAATTCAAAAGTTTTTACTTACAAAAAAGTTGTCAGTTCAAAAAATTAAATACCACCAACCTTTATAACCACCTTACACTAACCCAAACATCTTCATGCGAATAATTTACACACATATCAATCAACAATTAAAAAATAAATGCTCTACAAAAGACATTTTAAAGTCACACAAATGATTTAAAGGTTCAGATCCCACTATACCTATTGCCTATTGACTATAAAAAAGTATTTTATTTGATAGAACAAAATGCTTAATTGAAGCATTTTCTTCAATTTTGAAGCTTCAAACTTTGAAGCAATCTCTTATAACAGTGCCTACAATATATGCTAAAATCATATTAGATTCCTTGAAAGATGAAACAACAAAAGTAATTTTGGCCCACAGTTATGGCATTATAAATATCATGTGAGTCATAAGACCAATGTGTTTGTTCTTCTTAAAAAGGATAACCAGCTTAGAGTTCAAATGGAAAAAGGATTCCCTATAAAAGGTATCATAGATATTCTTGTTCACAGATGACATTGTGTTGATTGCATCAAGCCTCAGAACTATCACAAGACCTCATAAATGACATTTATAATCATTCAAGAGTTTGACCTAACTACTCAGTTGAGGGGAAAAATAACAAATGGTTAAAGAATGCTTATTGCTCAGAATATGGTATGAAATTTGATGACTAGTCAATCAAATATGTACATATATGTATATACTTCTGTGTATGTGTTTATGTATGTGTCTATGTGTGTACATATAAACATATGTGTATATATTCATGTAGTTATATGTATGTGTACATGTGTATGTATACGTATATAAACTACAGATGGACCATGAGTTGTGCCTGCAATTGCCTAGGAACAAACATGAGGACAGTGGTCTAGATTGCATTTGGAAAATGTTGCAGTGCTTTATAAGACCCCAAGCTTCTCCCTGAAACAAAAGCTCTTCTTAACTCCAATATTCTTCCATTGATGCTATATAGCTATGAAACAAAGAATACAGCAATCTCCAAAAAATTAAAATTTCAGGTCACCTAAAGGGTGATGGAGGGATAAACACGGGCATGAGTAAAATGTAGCAAGTTGTCAACAACAATGATAAAACAACAGCGATAAAAAACAATAAACTTTAGTGGAGAAATGACACAAGTGATATTATCAAAAATATGTATGCCAAAAGAGAAGGTAAAGCAGTCACATATCAAGAAAGAAAGAGTATTAATGGAGAGACCATGCTCTCCATTGGTGTCTATGCAATGTTAAGAGATATAGAAGACAGACTCAGAATAGATACTGGTGGGATTTCAGTAGGTTACTTAGAGAAGGATATGGAAAAAAGTAACATCGGATAGGAATGTATGGCTGGGTCATAATGTGAACCACTGAAAGCAAGACCCACAAGTATAAGATGACAACTCCAAATAAAGCTTAAGTATTGTTGTTGAGTTGTTTCAGTCATGTCCAACTCTTTGTGACCCCATTTAGGGCAAAGATACTGAAGTGGTTTTTCATTTCCTTCCCCAGTTCATTTTATAGATGAGGAAACTGAGGCAAACAAGGTTAAGTGACTTGCCTTGGAACTTACAGCTTGTATGTGTCTGAGGCCAGATTTGAACTCAGTCTTCCTGACTCCAGGCCTGACACTCTATCCACTATGCCACTTAACTGACCTAATTGAATTAAGTACAGAAGATGGAAACAAAGCTAGGTATCACAAGATAAATGCAATAACAACGCATAATCCTGTAGTAATGATGATAATTGGAGATAACTAGCATTAATTTAAGGTTTTTGAGAGCTTTACAAATGGTATCTCAATTTATTCTCACCACAAACCTGGAAGGTAGGTGCTATCATTATCCCTGTTTAACAAGGAAACTGAGGCAGGCAAAGCTTGAGTGACTTGTCTAGGCTTACATAGCTACTGAGTGCCGAGGTTTGATTTGAATTTACATCTTCCAGATCTGGTACTCTGCGCACAGCACCACTTGGCTGCCTGTAAGACAAAATATCAAGCGATAAAATTCGAAGTAGGCAGAGTTTGGAGACGAAAGCTAAATATAACAAAACAGGATGTGGGAGGAGCAAATATTGGGCAAAAAAGAGGTACAGCAGTACAACTGCTTCAGGATGGGAGAGCATATAGGATAATAAGTAATGGATGATAGAGGAAGAACTGCTCAAATCATCCTTTGCTTCTGTATTTGGACTTGAAAAGATAGAACAAAAAATGGCTCGTTGAGAACACTTAAGATTGGAAAGGTAGCACCTATTCACCTTTAAAAAAGTTTGTCACAGATGGACTCGATTTTCAGTTCCTGAAAGAACTTGTAGATGTTGTTGCTAAGTCACTGTCAGTGATCTCCAAAAGACTGTGGAGTATGAGAGAGATGATACAGGATTAAAGAAACACAGATGTCACAATTTATAAAAATATGAAGAATGGAATCAAAAAACCAGAAATTATTAAGCTTAACTTCAGCTCCTGGCAAAATTTTAGGATATTCTTCAAGGAATGTTTATTGAAGGTTGAGAAAAGGAAGCAGTCAAAAAGAGCCAGCATGTTTTCATCAAAAATAGGGCATGCCAGACCGACCTTATTCCAATTATTGACATGATTACAAGAAAAACAGATGAAATAAATGTTACAGATGTTGTAGATATAGGTATAAACATTTGACAAAATTCTCCACGCTATTCTAGTGGACAATATAGTGATAATATAAATTAGATGACAAGGTAACTAAGATTAAGAACCAGCTGATGGATGAGAATCAAAGAATAGTCACAATAATTAAATGCCAATTTGGAAGGAGATCCCTAGTAGCTCACCTCAGAGATAGGTCCTTATCTATCCCTATACATTTTCCCATTTTTATCAATGACTTGGAAAAATGCAGAGATGGTACAAAGCTAAGCAGAAGAGCTAATACAATAAACATTTATTAAGCACATGCTCTGTGTCAGGCACCATGCTAAATTCTGTGGATACAAATAAGAAAAATACAGATAATCCCTGCCCTCAAGGAATTCACAATCTAGTGAGAGAAGACAATAAAGAAAAGGAAGCTGAAAAGTGGAAAGTGAAAAGTGAGGGAAAATACTATATGGTACCTGGGATAGGAGCAGAAGAAAAAATGGTGGAATTGAAACCAAGCAGATCCACTATCTAGTAGCAAATGAAAAGGTGACTGAGATATTGAGCCCTCTATGAAGAGAAGCCATTGGAGGAGTTTTTTGCTCTGCCCTCCAATTCGAAATAAAAATATAAAAAGCAACTGAGAGTATTGATGAGTTGTGAGAAGCAAAGCTGAAGCAATCTCCATGATGATGAGTTTTCCTGGTGACCTTTTTATCTTGGGTGGAGCATGATGAAGATGATGATGGAGTTAAAACTAAGTAGAACAGCTGGTGGCAAATAAAGAGCTAAAATGTTGAACAGCAGAGACATAGTGTAAAAATATCTCAAGGGGAAAAGGATAAACTTATATACTACCTACTATGTGCCAGGGACCGTGCTAGGCTCTTTACAAATATTAACTCATTTGACCCTCACAACAACCCTGCAAGGTAAGTACTGTTATTATTCCCTTTTTATGGTTAGGGAAACTGTGGGATATGGAGGTTAAGTGACTTACTTATTCATGGTCACACAGCTAGCTGGATTTGAACTCAGGTCCTCCTGACTCTAGGGCCAGAGCTCTATTCATTGTGCCACCTCATTGCTTCAACAAGGTAGTATGTTGGGCCGAATCCAATAAATTGAAACTTTATTGGGATAAATGTAAAATGTTGGGTTAAAAGATCAACTTTTAAAGTACAAGATGGGAGAGGCATGGTTTCATGTAAGGAAAAAGTCCCTAATAATTAGAGTCATCATAAAGTAGAATAGGTTTACCATTGGAGGAGGGGTCATTGTGTCTCTTTTTATTAGGGATACTTCAAGCAAAGAAAGGCTGCATTGTTGCTCTTTGGGCAAATTGTAGAAGGGATTATTGTTAAAATAAGGGTTAGACTAGAAGGCCTGCAAGTTCCCTTAACCACGATCACAAGAGAACCTCTTTAGAATGGTAGGGTGGGAGAAGTTTCAGTGAAAGAAAAAAAAGAGGGCACAGAAACAGCAGGTGGTAAGTGGAGAAGGTGAACTGTGCCTATTCCCCAATTTGGTTTTTTCCAGGGCTGGTTCTGAGTACTAACTTCACCCAGTGAGAAACCCTGTGAGGTTACCATGTTACTTCAATATAAAAATTAAATAGGTTTTATGGCTCAGTTCTCTCTTGGAGAATTAGATGGTGATTCTAACATAATAGAAAGTCATGCTGTTCAGCCCCTCTGCCAGAGAAATCATATCAGTGCAGCATTGCAGGTGAGCTCCTTTCTCAAAATCCTGAACACTATCTGGTCAGATAAACCTCAGAAAGCAAAGTTCTGGACTTTTTTTTGGCTTAATCTACTATATTATCGAGATTTTTCAATGCTTCTCAGCTAAAGTACTCTATGTATCTTGTTGCTATATTTAATTTATTTGGCAGAAAGTTCATCATGGATGCTGATAAGCCTGAAATTCAGAAAAAAATCTCAGTCTCTTACATTATGGACAAAAGAGGAATTGAATCAACTGCTGAAATGACTCAGAATTTCCATGAAGAAAAAGGCTTCAAAGCTGATACGAGTATATATCAAATTAAAGTATATACAGGTGATTGTAAAGGAGCAGGCACTAATGGTGAGGTCCACATCACCCTCTTTGGAAATCAAAACACCTCTGAATCTTTTCTTCTCACTGAGTCATTGGAGCATGCAAATCCTTTTGAAATGGGAAAGGTGAGTTCTGAAGAGTTTATGTTCTATGAAATAAATCAGCCACACTCACTTCTGTAGTATCATTTTCTAATGCAAAAGACCTCAATAAAGTGAACAATATTTAGTACTGCTTCTTTTTTCACTTTTCCTCTTAGTAGAATGTAAACTTCTTATGGATAAAAACTTTCTTATTTTCTCATTGTGTCCTCATTACCCAAAACAGTGCATCACACACAGTAATTTTGTAAATTTTGTGAATTGATTTGCATTTAATTCAAAGCATTTTCTAAATGTTGATCTCATAATTTTATGTATTCTTTTAAATTAGAACACTGGCAATTTGTGTCTGCCACACAAAATTCCACTGAGCTTATCTTGCACAGCCTTAACAGCTTTGAATATATAGAATTAATCCTTATGAAATGACTTCTTTCTTTCCTAAGTCAGTGACACACCTGCATCAATACTCTTTTTCTTACTTTCAACTTCATGCTATCTTTTAAAGGGCCATTTATGCACCTCCATTGATATTCTGATCCAGGGTCTTATCATGTTATTGAGATGACTCCAGTTTCCTTGAAAACCATCTACTAAGTCATAGGGAGTCTGAAAGATGTCTCAGTCAAGAAGCATCCACAGCCTACTGTGGAAAGATACACAGAATCATAGACACTCCAAGTGCTGATGAATTTATATACTCTAGTACCTAGGTATTGGGTGAATTTGCATTACCTCACATTAGCCCAGAAGTTTATTTCTTTGTTCATCTTCTGTATATTATCCTCTTTCATATTATAAATTTTCATTTTATTTTATTTTATTTTTTATTTTTAGGCAACTGGGGTTAAATGACTTGCCCAGGATCACACATCTAGTAAGTGTCAAGTGTTTGGTCTGAGGCTGAATTTGAACTCAGATCCTCCTAACTGCTGGGCCAGTGCTCTATCCACTATGCCACCTAGCTGCCCCCATATTATAAACTTTTAAAGGGCATGGATTATATATAACAACCAGTAGAGGATAACATATGTCAAGTGAGATATTATGTGCAAAGTACTTTGCAAATTTTAGAGCATTATATAAATGCTAGCTATCATCATCATTATCATTGTAATCATCATCATTATCACCATCATCTAGATGATATGGTGGCTTGGAGGTAAGAAGACCTCAGTTCAAATCTAGCCTCATATACTTACTAGCACTGTGACCCTGAGCAACTCACTTAACCTCTGTCTGCCTCACTTTTCCCAAATGTAAAATAGGGATAATAATAGCACCTATATCCCAGGGTTGTCATGGTGATCAAATGGGATAATATTTATAAAGTGCTTACTGCAGTACCCGGCACATAGTAGGTGCTATACAAGTGGTAGTTATCATCATCATCAAGTATATTATTGTCTTTGGTACATATTTTGATTCTTACACAGTATATCTTTATCTCTAGCCCTCTTAGATTGTAGTAGATGCTGCTACTGCTCCTCTCTGCTTTCTCCTGGCCCTATACTTATATTGTTAATCAGGGACATCACTCTTCATGTCCTCTCTGACCCAAACTACTTCAGTTTATTTATTTTTAAACATTTTCTCAATTACTTGTAAAACAATTTTTATATATATTTTTAAATTTTGAGTTCCAAATTCTCTCCCTCCCTTTCTCTCCTCCCCCTCCCTGATATGGCAAGCAATTTTATTTAGGTTATACATGTACAGTCATGCAAAACATTTCCATATTAATCATGTTCAAAAAAAGAAAAGTAAAGAAAGTTTTAAAAAAAATATGCTTCATCTACATTGATTTCATCAGTTCTTTCTTTGGAATTAGATAGCATTTTTTCACCTTAAGTCCTTCAGAATTGTCTTGGATCATTGTATTGCTGAGAATAGCTAAGTTATTCATCATACAATATTGCTGTTATTGTATACAATGTTCTCCTGGTTCTGCTCACTCTACTTTGTATCAGTTCATATAAGTCAAACTACTTCAGTTTAAAGGAAAACACACATAAAAGGTAATACTCCCCATTAGTATTTAGGTCTTGCCCTGGTCACATAGATCCCTGGATGTCTAGATCTACATCTAGACTAGACCCTCTAAATACAGATGTAGATATATATGCCATATGTAGTATGGTCTAGGCCCTAAAGACTACACATTCACCTAGACTCTAGGGGAAAGAGTCATTGATTAGGAATAAGAGGACATAGGTTCAAATCTTGACTCTACCTTTTTCTACCAGTATGACCTCAAGCAGGTTGCTTAAACTCTGCCCTTTTTGTCAGCAGGCAGTGAGATGAAACTATTGGTTACTTTTCACATAATAAAGTATATGGCAGTGAAACTTGAACCTGGCAGGGTTTGCAACATAACCTTTCTATTAAAGTCAACGATTGTCATCTGAGAGCCACATACTATAAGAAATGAAACAGCCAGGACAGAAACAATGAAGTCCAAGAAACCAGCCATCAAAGAAGCATTAACACAATGTTGACTCCAATTTCTCTATGAGAATGGGATTGTGTATCCCCATTTATAAAATGAAGAGGCTAGATATCTAATTAGTAGAGTCCATAGAATTCAAGATCTAAAGTCAGGAAGCTCTGAGGTTGAATTCGGCCTGCCTCAGACACTTACTATCACTATAACCCTGAGCAAGTCATTTAAATTCCCTTAGCATTAGTTTCCTCATCTGTAAAATGGAGATAATAGTGCTTACCTACAATGGTTGTTGTGTGGATCAAATGACATTTTACACACACACATACACACACATATGACTTTGCAAACCTTGGAAGGGTTATGTAAATGCTAGGTATTATTTGTAGTAGCTAGGGGGGTGGGAGGAGAAGGAGGAGCATCAAAGATCTCTTCTAGCTCTCAGTTTATCATCCTGTGATATTGTTATTTATCTTCAGAATCCTCAGCTGACACAAACATGCAGCATAAGTTATCTATTAATATGTAAGAAGTGACCCTAGTTACTTTTGATTCTTGACTAAGCACCAAGCCCAAATCAACCACAAGTTGAGTTGAACGCCATCCCAAACAACCTGTTTCACTAGGCTAACAGGTTTATGGTTGACCTGCTTAGATGCTTGCACCCTTGCAACTATAATGACAATCCAAATCCTGGGATGCATTGGGGAAACAAGTTAAGAAAAAGTGCAGGAAATAATGAACATCCTTCTCTAACACCCTTAAAAAGGGCAAAAATACATTCAAGGTTTGTCACTAATGGTGCATTATGAAAATGGTCAGACAGTGAGAGGAAAGGAGGATGAGGCTAGGAACATGAGGTAACATTAAGGTAACAAGAACAAAATAAAGTGAGCAGCTGATTAGGGCTTCCCTTTGAATCATAGTCTCCTATTTGTCTTTCTGTATGGTAAGAGATATTTGGCAGAAATGTTATTAAGGGAAACTATGTTGTCTTCTCATATTTCAAAAGAATATCCTATATTTTAGACTCCAGACATAGAAAAAAGTTTCAAGCAGTAGGATGAAAGAATAAGAAATCATTATTCTCTTTTTATCATATTCCAGTTATAAGTCAGTCTGTGTATAGTAGATAACAATAATAAAAAGTACATTTCTTTGTATGCCTGACAATTTACATTGTATAGAGCTACCATATCTCTTATGTCCCCTATCCAAGGTTAAAAAGCATCAAGTAAGGACTGGAAGAGTACATTTTTTTCTATTTAAAGGAAATCATATAATCGACCTAGAACATATACTAAAGGCATTCATTAGTAACAATTATTCATCCTGTTATCCCCTTGGTATTTTTCTGCTAAATGTATTTGCTGTAGTATCAAACCTGAGCAAGCCAAACATTTTCATTTTCATGCTTTGATGTACTACATTTTAATCATTTCACCTCTTTTCCTTTAAAAAAAAAAAAGGTTGATACGTTCCAAATTAAAACAAAGAACTTAGGACGCCTGGATCGAATTGAAATTATGCATGATGGAAAAGGGCTCAGTAAGTACCTGCGTTTCATTATTTTAACCAGTTTGGAATTGCTGCCCTACAGGTCTGTCGGTGGTCTTTGTATTTGAAGATGTTCCCACTGACTGCATTGCTCTCTGAGCACAAGAGGATGACTGAAAAGACCAATGTGTAGCCCAGGCCTTTCCCCAGTGTGTGTGAAGGAAGACTGCCCTTTAGCTAACAGCTGTAGATACCCTTTGCCAAGCTTGTTGCTATTTTTGATTCTGGATCTTCCACAAAGATGGGGGGGGGGAAAGGATCTCATCACTGACTGCTAGGTATAAGGCAAGTCTGTGTCTTTCTCTATTGCCCCAAATTCCATAGATATTCTGCATTACCTAACAGTAGCTGTTAACACAAGCTTCTACTACTTATTTTGGTTTTTTTCCCCCTCAGTTTATAGCATATTATTTTTCCCAATTACATGTCAAGATGATTTTAGCACTCATTTTACAAGATTTTGAGTTCCAAATTTTTCTCCCTCCTTCCCTCTCCTCCCCTTCTGAAAAATGGAAGGTAATTTGATATAGGTTATACATGTGCTATCATGTAAAACATATTTCCATATTAGTCACAGTTGTAAAAGAAGAAATAGATCAAAAGGAAAAAAAAACATGAAAAACAATAAAGTGAAGAAACGGTGCTTTGATATGCATTCAAAGCCCATCAGTTCTTTATCTGGATATGGACAGCATTTTCCTTCATGAGTCCCTTGTACTTGTCTTGGATCATTGTGTTGCTGTGAAGAGCTGAGTAGTTCATAGTTGATTATCACGTAATGTTGCTGATACTGTGTACTAGTCTCCTGGTTTAGTTCATATAAATCTTCCCAGGTTTTTATGAAATCTTTCTGTTCATCATTTCTTATTGAACAGTAGTATTACATTACATTCATATACCATAGCTTGTTCAGCCATTCTCCAATTGATAGGCATCTCCTCAATTTCCAATATTTTGCCACTATGACAGCGGCTGCTATAAATGTTTTTGCACATGCAGGTTCTTTTCATTTTTTTATGATCCCTTAGGGATACAGACCTATTAGTGGTATTACTGGATCAAAGGATATGAACAGTTTGGTTGCCCTTTGGGCATAGTTCTAAATTGCTCTCTAGAATAGTTGGATCAGTTCACAACTCCACCAACAATGCATTGGTGTCAATTTTCCCACATCACCTCCAACATTTATCATTTTCCTTTTTCGTCATATTAGACAATCTGACGGGTGTGATGTGGTACCTCAAAGCTGTTTTAATTTGCATTTCTCTGATCAAAAGTGATTTAGAATATTTCTTCATATGTCTATAGATAGCTTTGATTTCTTCATCTGAAAACTGCCTATTCATATCCTTTGACTACTTACCAACTGAGGAATAGCTTGTATCCTCATAAGTTTGACTCAGTTCTCTATATGTTTTAGAAATGAGGCATTTATCAGAGACACTGGCTGTAAAAATTGTTTCCCAGCTTTCTGTTTCCCTTCTAATCTTGGTTGAATTGATTTCATTTGTGCAAAAGCTTTTTTATTTAATATACTCAAAATTATCTATTTTACATTTTGTAATACTCTTTATTTCTTGTTTGTTCATAAATTCTTCCCTTCTCCATAGATCTAAAAGGTAGATTATTCCTTGCTCTTCTATTTTGCTTATGGTGTCACCTCTTATGTCTAAAACATTTTGACCTTATTTTTGTATATCATGCAAGATGTTCTATACCTAGTTTATGCCTTATTGTTTCCCGGTTTTCCCAGAAGTTTTTGTAAAATAATGAGTTCTTTGGGTTTATCAGCACTAGGTTACTATGGTCATTTATTACTGTGTCTTGTGTACCTAATCTAACCCACTGATTTACCACTATTTCTTAGCCAGTACCAGATAGTTTAGGTGATTACTGCTTTATAATATAGTTTGAGATCTGGCATTGCTAGGCCACATTCCTTTGTATTTTTTTCATTAATTGCCTTGAAATTCTTAACCTTTTGTTCATCCAGATGAATTTTGTTGTTATTTTTTCTAGCTCTATAAAATAACTTTTGGTATTTTGATTGGCATGGCACTGGATAAGTAAATTAACTTAGGTAGAATTATCATTTTTATGATATTGGCTTGGCCTGTCCATGAACAATTGATATTTTCCCAATTGTTTAGATTTGACTTGATTTGTATGAAAAGTGTTTTCGATTGTGTTTGTATAGTTCCTGGGTTTGTCTTGGCACATAGCCTCCCAGGCATTTTATATTGTTTTTAGTTATTTTAAATGGAATTTCTCTTTCTATCTCTTGATGCTGGGCTTTGTTGGTCATATAAATACTTGCTGATGATTTATGTGGGTTTATGTTTTATACTGTAATTTTGCAAAAGTTGTTAATTGTTTTAAGTAGTTTTTTAACTTGATTTTCTAGGGTGTTCTGAGTATACTATCATATCATCTGCAAAGAGTCATAGTTTCCTTTCTTCATTGCCTATTCTAATTCCTTTGATTTCTTCTCTTATTGCTATAACTAACATTTTAGGTAATATATTGAATAATAGTGGTGATAATGGACATCCTTGCTTTATCCCTGATCTGATTTGGAAGGCTTCTAGCTTATTTCCTTTAGACATAATGCTTGTTGATGGTTTTAGATAGATACTACTTATAATTTTAAGGAATGCTCCCTTTATTCCTATGCTTTCTAGTGTATTTTTAGCACTACATTTTTAAAATTTATTTAGTATTTAATTTTCCCCAGTTACATGTAAAAATATTTTTAACATTTGTTTTAAAACCTTGAGTTCCAAATTCTCTCCCTTTCTCCCTTTCCACCCACCCTCAATTGAGAAGGCAAGCAATTCCATATATGTTATATATGTGTAGTCATGCAAAACATATCTATAATAATCATGTTGTGAAAGAAAACATCCTTTCACCCTGTCCCTCCTCAAAAGTGTTGTGCCTCTGATTACCGCTTCCCTTAATCTGTCCTCCCTTCTGTCACCATCCCCCTTCTCTTATCCTTTTCCCCTTCTATTTTCCTGTAAGGTAAGATAGATTTCTATACCCCATTGCCTGTGTATCTTATTTCCCAGTTACATGCAAAGACAATTTTTAACATTCATTTTTAAAACTTTTGAGTTCCAAATTCTCTCCCTTCATCCCTCCCCACTCACCCTCATTGAGAAAGCAAGCAATTTGATATAGGTTATACCTGTGTAGTCATGCAAAACACTTCCATAATAGTCATGTTGTGAAAGGCTATATTTCCCTCTGTCCTATCTTGCCCTCCCACCCCATTTATTCTCTTCTTTCACCCTGTCCCTCCTCAAAGTGTTTGCTTCTGATTAACCCTCTCTCCTGTCACACCCCTCTTATCCTCTTCACCCCTGCTTTCCTGTAGGGTAAGATAGATTTCCCTACCCAATTGAGTGTGTATCTTATTCCCTCTTTAAGCCAGTTCTGAAGAGAGTAAGGTTCGCTCATTCCCTCTCACCTCCCTCCTCTTCTCCTCCTCTGTAAAAACTTTTTCTTGCCTCTTTTATGTGAGATAATTTACCCCCTTCTACCTCTCCCTTTCTCCTTCTCCCAGTACATTACTTTCTCACCCCTTTTGTTTTTTAGATATCATCATTTCATATTAAACTCACCCTGTGCCCTCTGTCTACCTGTGCCCTCCCTCCAACTACCCTAACAATGAGAAAGGTCTCATGAGTTACAAATATCACCTTTCCATGCAGGAATGTAAACAGTTCAACTTTAACAAGTCCCTTATGATTTCTCTTTCCTGTTTACCTTTTCATGTTTCTCTTGAGGCTTGTATTTTAAAGTCAATTTTTCTATTTAGCTCTGGTCTTTTCTCAAGAATGCATTAAATTCCTCTGTCATTGAATATAACTTTTCCCTCATTGATTATACTCAGTTTTGTTGGGTAGCTGATTCTTGATTTAAATCCTAGCTCCTTTGATGTCCAGAATATCATATTCCAAGCCCTCTGGTCCCTTAATGTAGAAATTGCTAAATCTTGTGTTATTCTGATTATGGTTCCACAATACTTGAATTGTTTCTTTCTGGCTGCTTGCAATATTTTCTCCTTGACCTCAGAACTCTGGAATTTGACTATAATATTCCTGGGAGTTTTCCTTTTGGGATCTCTTTCAGGAGGTGAACAGTGGACTCTTTCAATTTCTATTTCACCCTTTAGTTCTAGAATATCAGGGCAGTTTTCCTTGATAATTTCTTGAAAAATGATGTCTAGGCTCTTTTTCTTGATCCTGACTTTCAGGTAGTTCACTATTTTTAAATTATCTCTCCTGGATCTATTTTCCAGGTCAGTTGTTTTTCCAATGAGCTATTTCACATTGTCTTCTTTTTTTTTCATTCTTTTGGTTTTGTTTTATAATTTCTTGATTTCTCATAGTCATTGACTTCCATTTGCTCCATTATAATTTTTTAAGGAATTACTTTCTATTTAAAAATACATAATAAGAAAAGAAAAAGAAACATTATAAACTTAAAGGTGAATATAAGAGAGTTATGGCAATTTACTGATTACTTCTCCTTCTTGACTACCAGACTCTACCATTTATTTAGATTGATTTTTTTAATATTACCTTAATTTCAATCCTTTTTCCCCAACAATTGCTACTTAGAGATCTATTGCCACCTCATCCTAGCAGAGAAGGTGGAACAAGCATTGCTTTCTTGCTCAATCACTGGCTTCAGTACTGGACTTTATTGTTTTCCTTCCTATTCTTGTCATTGGGTGTGGTTCAAAAATAACAATAACGAACCTACACAGAAAATTTTGGTGCTATTTGTGGCCCAGTTCCGGTCATAGACAAGGCCATCTCCAGTTACCCTGATCTATGTCTTGCCATTGGACCCAGATGGCTCTGGAGGAGAGAGTGAGACTGGCGACTTTGGACAGCCTTGCCTCACTTAAATCCAATTCAGTTGCAAGTCAAGATAACAGTCTGTGAGTAGCAGTAACTGCCCTACTGGCCAGTTTCAGTTGGTGGGCAATGCTGTTTCCTTCCTTCCTTCCTTCCTTCCTTCCTTCCTTCCTTCCTTCCTTCCTTC
>NW_020954590.1:27115-46861 GCF_900497805.2 Vombatus ursinus
TTCCTTCCTTCCTTCCTTCCTTCCTTCCTTCCTTCCTTCCTTCCTTCTTTCCTCCCTTCCTTCCTTCTTGCCTTCCTTCCTTTGTTCTCCCCTCCCTCCTTCCACATGAGAAATCATATACTCACCTGTAGGTGCTCTTTCCAAAGGAATATAAATTTCTGGAAATAGAGTTCTGGAAACCAGGCATTGATAAAGCTATTCACATTCATATGGAGTGACTTGACCATGCCTTAAACCCAAATCATTCTGTCTCTTACTAATTGACTAGTAATAAGTCCCAGCCCAAGCCTCTATTAGTCATTGTTTGAGTATCAATTTCTCAGGTAACAATTTTTTTCCATTCTGGCAAGAAACCCTGAGGTTCTTCCCCTCCCAAATTGAATTTTTTTAATAGGTACATGAGGCCATCTTTTGCTTCATTTCTTACCCAACTTTAAATCACTGAATGGGTGTTGCCTCAGACAAATTGAGACCCAAGAAAGACCTTATAAGGATTACAACTTTTCTTGAAATAGAGCTCTGGAAATCAGTCATTGACAAAGTCTGGGTAAGACCTTAGCTTAAAAAGGTCAAGGTCTCCTACTACATCCAGGGCCATCTCCAGTCATCCTGATGTATGTCTTGCCAGTGGACCCAGATGGCTATGGAGGAGAGAGTGAGTCTAGTGACTTTGCACAGCCCTGCCTTACTTAAATCCAATTCACTTGCAAGTCAAGACATCACCTTTCTGATGTCATTGGTCCTCTTTGAGAAAGAAGGACAAACAACAATCTAGTCATGGAGGTGGTTGAGTCAAAAGTAATCAACATCTTCATTTCATTGCCAGTCAACCAAAGAGAAGGATTATTATCTTGATGGAAGCCTTGTGCTTTACAATCTATTCATTATCCAGCCTACTGCCAGGTAGCAGAATTCAGTGGGTGCTTTTGAGTCTATACCAGCAAACATATTTGGCTTTATGGAATTGGTTGAAATACCAGAAACACTCCAACCTGCTCTTAGACATGAGAATGTACTGATAAAACATTAAGGAAAAACCTGTAAAGCAGATGGGGAACATACTTTTGCTAGAGAGGATATTGCCTTCATCAAGACAAACCAAAACCTGTACAATTTCTTATCATGTGCTATGTTTGTCCATGTCTCCCCATATATACTTCATAGAGGATCCAACCCACATACAAAGACCACCCACTGACATCTGGGGCATTACCAGTTCTTCACTATCACTCATTAGTACTAGTCAACAGGTGATAAATTTGATTTTTGTTTTGCCATAATCTGTGAAACTAGATAAAAACAATAAAGAAAAAATATAGAAACAATGTTCCTGGAGTAAAATGGAATCATGTAACCGACAATTATAAGGGTGATTACTATTTGAAAGCCACTATATAAGCTTACAATGCATGATTAGTTTAGGAAAAAGTCCCATAATAATCCACCTTTCCTTCATGCAATGCTACTTCCAGCCTTTTCATATAAGTACACCAGACTACTCTATTCTTCTTCTTCTGAGTATTTGGAAAAGATGGTTATTCATTACCCTGCATATCTCATTCTATTCATCTGCCTGGATTTTTTGTTTTGTTTTGTTTTTTCCTTTCTCTGCATCTACTATTCTCACTAATGTGCACCACTGCCCACTGATGTTAGGAAATTCAGAATTGTTAATGGAAATACTATTTGTTGAGTATGAGTTCCTACTCCATTTCTTTAAGCTATTAAGAGATAAAAATCCTACAATTTTCTGAATACTCTTTGAAATTCTTTAGTATTTTCACTGAAGTTCATAAGTCAAGGGAAAGGTCTTGGAAATTATTTAGAAAGCCTTTCCAGTGATTGAAAATATCAGAGGCAGAAAGACTGTCTATCGTGAGAGACTCATTTCTGAGTAAATCATCATTTTGACTTGAACTTTATCATTTTGAGTTGAGTTGTCCTGGCTACTTCTTCATGGATGACTCTAATATGTTTGTAAGGCAGTGCCAGATAAAACACAGAAATGCCTCAAATGGATAGATGAAGAATGTAATCTGTAAAATAATGAATGAAGTGAGATCTGGAATAATAACCACAATAACAATGATGACAGTGACAATAACACCAACAATATCTAGCAAGACATGAACTGGTGACCACAATGAAATATTAGACAAAATTATTTTTCATGAACTGACCGATGACAAATCCCCATATTCTAAATACAGATCTCAAAATATTCTACAAAATTCAAGCACCAAAATATACTGGGACCAGATCATTGTAGCAGACTGAACTGTTGCTTGCAATCACCCAAACATAATTTAGGTCCATGAGAACATAAGAATAACATTTTAGTAGCTGTCACTTTATTGAATATGCACAAACTCTAAACTAATGGGGAACATGCTTTTAAAATATAGAGATCTAGCAGAGGAGATCAGAATTATTTGGGAACAGGAGTGAGGTGTGTGTCATTCTGGTTCTTCTTTCTGCTGCTGGAATTTTACCAAGGATGTTTTGGGTAAGGCTACAGAACATGTCATTACTTGCTAATAATTTTATTGAGTTATAAAAAGTGGTTATATACTTCTGAAACAGTCCAGAGACCATAAATATAAAACAATAGTAACTGGATAATGGTTTATCTCTTAACTGTTTCTATCACAATTCCATCAAAAAGCTAAAGAACTAGATGACAGCAACAGTGATGGTGATGATGATGATGATGATGATGATGATGATGATGATGTTGATGATGATGATGTTGCTGATGGGATTAGTATCCCAAGTTAGTCAATAAATATTAACTAAGCATCTGCTTTGTGCCTGGTTCTGAGAATATGGGGAAAAGGGAAAAAATGTAAATTTTAGTCCCTGTCCTCAAAGAGCTCAAAGTTTAATTGGAGGTGAGGATGGGGAGGGAGACAAAAAATAAATAATTATGTACAAACAAGCTTTATACAAGATAAATAGGAAATAATTAACAGAGAGAAGGCACAAGCATTAAGGCATATGGGGAAAGGCTTCCTTTAGATGGTCAAGTGTTTTTTTTTTTCTGGGACTTGAAGGAAGCTGGTAGAAAACGATGAGGAGGGAAAGTTTTCCAGTTATGGGGGATAGCCAGTTAATGTGCCTGGATTGAGAAGATGGAGTATCTTGTGTGAGGAACAGAAAGAAGGCCAATGGCACTGGATTACATAGTATGTGGAGGAAGTGGCGGTGTAAATGGTAAGAAGATTGGAAGGTAGGGGTAGTAGAACCAGGTTGTGAAGGTCTTTGAACATCTAACAGAATTTTACATGTGATCCTTGAAGTAATAATAAACTAATAGAGATACTGTGTGTGTGTGTGTGTGTGAAATGGTTAGACCTACACTTTAAGATCATTGCCAGCTGAGTAGAGGATGAACTGAGATCCAGAGAGATGAGGCAGGCAGATCAGCCAACAGCAAGCTATTTCAATAGTCCAGGAGTGAGGAGATGAGGGCCTGCACCAGCATAGTGGCAGTATCAGAGGAAAACAGGAGACATGTGCGAGCTATTGCAAAGGTGAAATTGACAGTGTGATAAAATGAAAAGAAATGGAGAGATAGAAAGCTTTAGGCTCACCTTACTCTAAATACTCAAGATGATCAATTTTATACAAAATATAGCAGAACAAGTGGCACTCCTTCCTTTTTTGTGCCTCAAGAAAGCAAGACACCCCAGAAGAAATCATAAATACCAGACCCTGCTTGCATTGAAATACTTCAATGCAGATGGCACTAACCACTAAAGTGGGCAAACTTTAGTGCTCATGAGTGGCCTGAAGAAAGGAATATTTTTTATTATTGTCCAATACTTATCATAACAAAATTAGAAATAGATCACAAAGAGATCTTTTCATTTTTAGGCAAACTAATGAGGTTCAAGTCACACAGCAATGTGTTGCCAACCAATGCAGTAAACCCACAAAATAATTTCACAGCTGAGAAGATTAAAAGAAATGAGATAAATTGAGGTACTACTAAATCCAAAGAATGGACAAGTTGGAAAGTTTAGAAAATTGAAAATATTCATATAATACAAACTCCAGAAATTATACCTAATAATAAAACAGGTTACATAAAGCAGTAGTGTCTTAAACGATTTTGAAAAAGAGATTGGCATACTTAGAATGGTACTCCAAAAAAACTTTTATCTATTTCGATAGCATGAATGCAACTAATGGACCAATCAAATGAAAACATAGTAAGTCAGGAAAGCAAGCAAATTCTAGCAGGTATCCCTATCTTTTTTGGGGGGAGGGGGTCAAAGACCCTTCTTCCAGTCTGGCAGACATGAATCCATGTGTACCTTCTCAGAATAAATCAGTAAAGCATAAAATATTTTTAAAGCATAAAGTAAAAAACACACAGGATTATGATGAAAATCAATTAGATTAAAATATAATTATCAATTTTTTTTAAAGTTCACAGATCCCAAGTTAAGAACTCTTGTCTATAATTATCATAGATGAATGTTTTTCTCCCATGATATTTAACAGAAAGTATAAAAACAACTGAAAGACTGTTGACAGTGGTATCTGACATGGTCATTTCCATGGTAAATATCATAGGGGGAAAGGTAGAATTTTCAAGGAATAACTCTAAGAACATGTGTTCTTCCACCTCAGCAAAAGTGATTTTAGAGAGCTATTGAAGATATTTCCAAACTACATTGCCTGCACTTTTACTATTTTCAATGAGCCTAAAAAGGATAAGGTTACCTCCTATTTTTTTAGAACTACAAAAAACAACAACAACAACAACAACCAGCTATTATATTGAACTGTGCAATAGCCCACAGAACAACACAATAACAACAACAACAACAAGAAGCATGGTAACAGGATATGAACTACTCTCAGGACAATTTTATTTAACTTTATAAGTTAAAAAGAACATATTTCAACATATATACAATTTATCACTCCTACTACCCTTCCTACCCATTGAACAATGACAATTTTTAAAAAAAACCCTAATCATACAACACATAGTCCAAAAAAACACCATAATCCCACATTGGCCATACCTTTTAACTTCTTCACCTTTTTGGCAAGAGGTGAGTAACCTATTTCATCTTTAGTCCTCTCGACTTATGGTTTACCATTTCTTTGAGATTTAAAGTATTCCAAAGTTGTTTTTCTCCAAAATATTATTGTATTTATATACATCATTCTTCTAGTTCTACTCACTTCGTTCTGCATTAGTTTCATAAAGGTCTCCATAGTTTCCTCTGAACACTTTCTATTTCATTACTTCTTTTGGAACAGTAACATTCCATTACATTCATAAACTGTAATTTCTTTAGTCATACCTCAGTAGGAGTATAGCCCCTTAGTTTCCAATTTTTGGATAATATGAAAGTAGCTACTATAAACATTTTTGTGTACATAGGTCCTTATGTCTTAAAAAAGCAAATCTCTTTAGAGAATAGCATAGTAGTAGTAGTAGTAGTAGTAATGGTGGTGGTAGTAGTAGTAGTAGTAGTAGTATAGCTGTGCCAAAAGAAACACACAATTAACTTTCTAGGCATAGTTCTGAAATTGTTTTCTGAAATTGATGGAACAATTCACAGCTCCATTAACAGTGCATGCACAGTCTCCCTGTTTTTTTTACAGTCTTTCCCATGTTTGTCATTTTCCTCTTTTGTTGTCTTTGCCAATTTGATGGACTCAAAGTGAAACCTCAAAATCACTTTGATTTTAATTTCTCTAATTATTAATGATTTAGAGTCTTGTTCATGTGGTTGTTAAAGTTTATATTTCTTTCTTTGAAAACTGCCTAAGACTTTGTCTATCTAATCCCCATTGAAAAGGATGAAAAGAACAAGGTGATCAATCAACAAGCATTTACTCAGTACCTCCTGTATGTCAAGTACTATGTTAGGTACTTGGGATATAGAAACAACAACAACAACAACAACAGCAAAAATATAAATTGCAAAAATTGAAATGCTCCTACTGATAATAACAATAAAAATGGAACTCAGTATGACATAAACATGAAGAGAACTAGAAACTCTACTGAAATATCAGAAAGAGTTCACTGAATATACACTTATGCATTTGAATTTGATCTTTCTTAATCTAGAACATATTTAAGTAAATAAAAATTACATGTTGGTATGTCTTTGAGTGATGATAAAAAGTTATTTTCCCTCTAATTTCATGAATTTGTATTCACTAATATTGAATAATGAATTTCTCTTTTATCAAGTAGACTCTCACTATTACTTGTTTATCATAAAGTCCAAAGGGGAAAATGCGTGTGTATTTAAATACAGAAATGTATTTGAAGTTGATTTTCTTTAAGTGAGAGAATTTCATCTCCTTTTCTTCAGAAAAGTTTAAGAATTTAGCATCACAAAATGTTAAAGCTGGATAGGGTTCTTAAAATTAACTAGTCCAAATCTCCTTACTTTACAGATGAAAAAACTGAGGCTTAGAGAAATTAAAATTTTATGTAAGATTCTATAGCTTATCAATGATGTAAGCAAACCTTGAGTACAAGTGCTCAGAACCAGTGCTGTAGTCTGCAATATTACTTAAGTTAGAAACATAGATCTCAAGTAAATAATTCAATAAGGTTTAAATTTCCAAAACCTGAACTTGTAACAAATATCTTCTTTTGATTAAAAAAAGTATAAATTTTCATTGGTTTTGAGAAACATTCTGGACTTATAGAAATTTCTAATAAAATCAATGAATAAACGTAATACACTATCTTAGGAGTCTGATCTGTTCTTTTGGAGAGTTCTACTTAAGACTTTCTGTTGCTTTGAGGAAAACAGTCTTCGTTGTGGATTCCTGTGGCTTTCTTGCTTTGGCATAGAATGAAGATCAACACACATTAGCAGAAAATTACATTCTTAAATAGAATTTCACCCTAGCAAAAAGAAACAATATCAAATTTTCAGAATTTTTCCTGTATTGCTTCATATTCTGCATTTGAAGTAACTTGCTCTATAGAGTGTGTTTAAAATGATTTAAAATTGAATCCAAATTCACCTTTTTTATATTAGTTTTAAGAATTGGCCCCATGATAAGAAAAATAGTTTTGAAAAGGATTTGAGGTTCTTTGTTTCAGGGTTTTGATATTGTGTTTGATATTGTGAATACTGACTATAGTAAATGATGAACTGTATTCTTCAGCATCAAAGAAAACTGCAACAACAGCTAAAAAGTAGGCATATGCATCTATATGTGATATGTGATATATAAAGCTATTTTTTTCATTTGGGATTTTTTTCTCCCATAGCAAATGGTTGGTTTCTGGAAAAAGTGAAAGTCATAGACATGGCTACAAAGGAAAAGCATTGCTTCCGATGCAATCGGTATGTAAGTCCATTTGTTTCTATATGTGTTTAAGAATAACAGTTTTCATTATATATGTATTTATACCACTGATATGACATATCTATATATGTGAGTTTATGTGCATGCATACATACATACATACATACACATACACACACACACATATATCTCACATAGTCTTTGAGGTATCTCGCCTCTCACTTGCACTGGCAAGTGACTCCAGAACAAGACTACTATTCCTGGAATCTTTAGGGGTTTGGGGTTTCTCTAGTACTTTTGTTCATGACGTTTATCCTCCTAAATTCAATCAGCATTTACTATCTTCTCAATATCATCAATAGCCACTTAATGTCAATTAGCTTTTACAAAGTGATATTTACTGAGAAAGCACAACCCGTCTCAGAAAATTGGAGTCCACTATACTCCACTATTTTAGTCTCTGGGGAGAATGGAATTCAAATAATGATTACTACTCTTTTGCCACCCAAGTTCACTTCTGGGTGTGACTGTTGTATAGTCAAGCTGTTCCCTTTCTTGCAAGGCTCTTGACTTGGCTATCAGGTCAGTTTGCTGCTGGGTGAGGTCAAGTATTTCTCTCCTCAGAGTTGGCTTTTCACTAGGTTTCACTGCTGAGGTTACTGGAAGACTCTTGTTTGGACTCCAGCAGCTGAAATTCTGCTGTCCTCTAATCTTTTGAAGCTCACGATGTTGCATAATCAATTCTGTTTCTGTCTCAGATACTCATTCACCTAGAATCAGGAAAGAGAGAACAGAGATTGAAATAGAGGTAGCACCCTGCATTCATGGGCTCATGACAACTGAATAAATGGAGTAGGAAGCTAGTTATGCCTGCCCGATGCAGCCAGTGCCACCACTTTATCCCCACCTGGAGGCTTAAAACATTTCTTCTGCCTCACTTGATAGCGGCCTGGGAAGAAAGAGTGTTTTTCTCTGCTTAAGCTTTTTTATACATATTCAGTTCTGTCTCAGAAGCCGGTTAAAAAAGCTTTTGTCACTGCTTAACAAACTTAGAGAAGAAAGTCAGGATACCTAAACATGCTTTGAATCAGGGAAGGGAAGGCTGTCTACATCTCAGACTTCCTGAGGCAAACTCACCATGCCTCCATATGGCCATGGAGCATGTGGAGCACATTGCCTACATTCCTAAAGACTTGGCCATCATTAGTCAGCCCACCACCCCCACGCATATGTTCATAGATGATGACACAGATATGGATATAGATAGATATGATATAGATGTAGATAGATGAAATAGATATTCATATACATACATATATGTATATGTTTACACATCAACACACATGTGCCTATGGGTGAGCATGCCTGGCTTGTGCTCTGTATTAACACAATGCCTGAGTTTTCTAACCCTTATCACAGCCTAGACTACTTGAGCTTTTTATTTCAGGGCATGAATGGTCAAATGAGCAGAATCATGTTATTTTAACAGGCAAAAGAAGCAGTTGCCCAAGGTTTCCTGGGCCCCTGAGGAACATACTCACTTTTTCACCCTTTCTCCTCATTGTTGGGACCCCTCAGAGAATATCTCTCCTACCTTTCCCACTAAGTTCTCTCTACCACCACTATCAAGAAAGCACTGTGCCACTGAATGAGGGACTTTTGTCATGCACTCTGCTCCCCAACCTAAGGATGATGGTACTTCTGAGAAGTGATTCTTTCCCAACCAAGGCTTGCTCATTAATGGACATGAGAACTCATATGGAGTTATCTCAGGGAACCCCTTACTCAGAGTGAAGAGGGGCCTTAATAAACATGGAGCATAATGATTAGTAAGCAGTGAGGAGTTCTTGAGAGGTCTCATTAGCCCACCAAGATTTTAGTCTTTGCCAAAAATTGCCTAAGCAGGTGATAAGTGCTAACAAGCAATAACTTATTTTCTAGAAAATGGAAATGAGTTAAAAAAGAAAGTAAGGAAAACAAAGGAGAAAATGTGAGTGGAGTGGAGTGAAGGAGATGGGGGAATGAGTGAAAATTCAAACCCTTAAGAATTTGAAGAAATGCATTTTATTTTACTTAGTTTTATTATATTAAAATATATATCATATAAATTATATATTGTATATATGTACATGTGTATGTATGTGTATACGTGTGTGTATACATATATATATATATGTGATTTCAAGCAACACTGCACAAAGTAGCCTTTTACACAGTTCAGCTCAATTCAACTCAACAAACATTTATTGAGCACCTCCAATATGTGAGCAGCATGCTAGATCCTGAGATATAGATACAAACAAGCCATTGAGGGTCTGTCTTCAAGGGTCTTCCAATCACTCGATCTCCCCCAAAACCCCTATAAAAAAGGAAGTTACCCCATTTTATATGTAGTCAATTTGAATAAATTGAGTATATTGGATCCTTTTTTTATTTACATGTACACACATTACATTTAATAATTTGTAAAAGTCATCTCTTCCCTAGTCCTAAAAGATCTAGGAAGTTTAATTTAGATGCTTTTATTCATGGATAGAGAAGCATCATAGCCTAGTGGATTGAGAGCCATCTTTAGAATAAAGAAGACTGGTTTCAAATCCTCCACTGATACATAGACTGCATGATTCAGGGCAAATCATTTAACCTCTGAGTTGGCCAGGCAATTTCCTAAGGCCACAAGTTACAGAAGAAGGTCTGATCTACTTTGACAGAGGGAGTTTTCTCATTGAGAATTCCCAGTGAAATAATACTCACCCCCCCAAAAAAAACCATAACATCTGCCATCAGAGGACAAATTTAGTTAAGCATAGAGAAATTTATCACCAAAAGCCAGATGATGAATTCTTTGGTCACAGTGAGTTACGAATAAGAAGAAAAAAATATATATCAAATAGCTTTCAGTCCTATGTGACCACTTGCTATTCTGTAGTGGTAGAAGCAGAATCATGGGAGAAAAAGACAGATAATTGTCACACAATTTGTCTTTAACAGTCAACAAGCATGTGTTAAGAGTCTGCTATGTGCCAAGAATTATGCAAAGGCAAAAATGAAGCATTTCATTGCCGGGCAAGGGGAAGATGATATATACATGTGAATACAAAATATAAGCCAACAAATGCCAGGTGATAAAGCAGGGAGGACCCTAGCAGCCACAGGGAGAGTAAGAAGGGACTTATGTTGAATGTGGCATTTGTGTTTTGAAGGAAAAGAGGGGCTTGAAGCATAGAAAGGGGGAAGAGTACTACAGAACCAGAAGACAGCCAGTGCAAAGCCACAGAGATGGGAAGTGGAGTGTTGAGTTTGAGGAAAGGAAAGAAATTTAGTTTGGCTGGATTGAAGAGTATGGAAAGGAGAGTAATATATAGCAAGGTTGAAATGGATAGGTTGTGAATGAGTTTAAAACATTGACAAAGGAGTATATATTTGATTCCCGAAGCAATAGGGAGCCACAGGAATTCAAAGAGTAGGGGAAGTGAGTGTGGGTCAGTTTTAGGATGTTTAAAAGATGGATTGGAGAGGAAGTGAAATGAGACAAATTACAAACTATTTCTATAGTTCCAAGCATAAAGTAATAATAGTCTAACCTACAGTCATAGCTATCTGAGTAAAAAGTAAGGGACTGAAGTGAGAAATATTGTTAAGGCAAAAAAGACAGTATTCAGAAAACACAGAGATGGGGCAGCTAGGTGGCGCAGTGGATAAAGCACCAGCCTTGGAGTCAAGGGGACCTGAGTTCAAATCCAAACTCAGACACATAACACTTACTAGCTATGTGACACTGGGCAAGTCACTTAACCTCATTGTCTAGCAAAAATTAATTAATTAATCAACACTAAATGAGATAAAAGATGAGAAGACATTTACCTCCAATAACATTTCTCTAGCCCAACCTATTTAAGCAAATTGTGCAGGAATGAAATAGAGAAGATTTCTTCTTAATAAGAAGGCCTAGGAAGCTTCTGTCACTTAAAAAGAGTTGATAAACTTTTTAGGGAAAGTTCTAGAAAGAAATTTTAGTACTTCAAGGTATTCTGCCTTTTCCTCTGGTAAATATTCTCAGGTATGTCATCCAGAAGATGGAGGGTTGCATCAGTCATTTTGAAAATGTTTGTAAACGGGGCAGCGAGGTGGTGCAGTGGACAGAGCATGGGCCCTGGAGTCAGGAGGACCTGAGTTCAAATATGACCTCAAGCACATAACACTTACTAGCCATGTGACTCTGGGCAAGTCACTTACCCCCAATTGCCTCACCAAAAGAAAAAAATATATGTTTGCTACCAACAGTAGAAATTATTTAATGAGCAGAGAAAGAGGGTGAGAAATAAAGTATGGGTCCTTCCTTAAGCAGCTGAATGGGCTGAGCAGGAAGGAACATGTGAAGGTGAGAAAACTCAAGACTGCTTGTAGCTTGTTACCAATTTAACTCACCACATCTCCTCCTCTCAACATGAGCTTACTATCTTTCTCAACTAACAAGTGACCCTAAGTCATTTTTACTGCTTCTGGCTGGCCCCCTGGGTTTAGACTTATTCACAGATGCTAAAGTACAGGTGTTAAATACCTCATTAACTCTTTTCTTTTACTCACTCTGGGAACTATATATTCCCAAAATACTTTCCCCAATTTTTCTTCAGTTCTTTCCTGACATGTGCTCTAAGCCATGAAGTCTTCTGAGCCAAGTTTGTCTGATAGCTCTAAACTTTTTAAAGGGGAGACAGGAGGTAACACTTTGTCCCACCTATGTAAGGGTGGCCACTTCACCTAGAGTAGGGTAGGATGGGGTAGTGAGGCAACTTGTCTCTTATAGGAGCTCAAACCTTATTTCTTCTATAGGATCTGAAGTAAGCAAACTGACAAAAACACGGGTTTAGCAATATAAACAGGTTACTTCACAAAGGCCACACATTGTTCCCTTGTGTCCCTTACTACTTATTACGGAAATAACTATTGTTTATTATTGTTAGAAAAAAATATAGCTGCTGCTCCTACTACTGCTGTGGCTGCTGTACTACTACTGCTACAATGTACCAGAGGAACTTGAGCTATAACAATTAAAATCTCTCTGTTGACCATCTTAGACTAATGAGGGTTATGGATAAAGTGGGAACTGAGCTCTAAGGGCATTTATGTGATGACTGCTAACTCCTCTTGAGGAAGACATTATCTTTGTGCAAACCTCATATTTCTTTTCTTTTTCTCCAAATACAGGTGGCTTACTGAAGATGAGCATGATGGACTCACTGTTATAAAACTCTACCCATAAATCTGGTTTTTTTCTGCCTTTATCCTCAATACATTTCTTTTTTCAAATTCCTATTGATCTGAATTCTCATATTCCTTTATGTAAAATTATAAAAATGTCATAATTATTATAGATGAATGTCAAAATAATAACAGCCAGCGTTTATATCACCAGTAGCATTTAATGTTTGTTGGATATGTAATTCCTTCTATGGGAAATATTAAATAGTTGGACTGGAATACTCTGTAAATAAACAGACTTAAAACAAACAGTAACTCTGTCCATGCATGATAAATACACTTAAGTAGATCAATAAATTTAGCACCCAAGATATTGTTTTTTTTTCCATTAAGTATTGATTGTCCTCATAGCCTTTAGTAAAATAAAGTGAGGAAACAAACATGCTGTTTGTGTGACACATCTGTCCTTCTTTCCAAAGAGTTTGCTCTAAATCCATTCGTTGCAAAGCAGAGGTAATAACAATAACAGCCACCAAATATAAATATGCTTTAAGTTTTGCAAAATGGCTTGCATATACTATCTCATTTTATCTTCACAACAACCCTGAGAGTTAAGTTCTATTATTATCTCCATTTTACGGATGACAGGTTGTGCCCTCCCTAGGTTTACATAGCTAGTAAATGTCTGAGGCTAGATTGGAACTCAGGTCTTCCCAACTCCAGGTCTAGTACTCTCTCCACTGTGTTTCCAATACATAGGAGAAATGTATCAAATTCCAGATTGTAAATGCATTTAAGTTATGGTTTGACCAGTTCCCTAGTTCTCCTACCTTCTCCAGACTACTCTCCTTCATATCTAGTGCTCTGAAGTACTACTTAGAAGTATGAATCTTTAGCGCTGGAAGGGACAATTGGATATCCACTAGTCTTCACCAGTAATATTAAAGGTATAAAATTGGTGCCCACAGAAGTTAAATGACTGACTTAAGGTGATAAAGTAAATAAATGAGCTAGCCTAGATCCTAGGTTTTCTGACTCCTAATCCAGTATGTTCTCCCTGTACCATGTTGTTTCCTAACATAAATTACTATTACTAAGAACCATAATTATGTTAATTTCCCCAGTCCTCTGTTCATTATAATGTTTTCTTCTCTCTAACTTCCTAGTCACCTAGGCTTATGACCGTCTGGCAATCATTGACTTTTATCTCCCTGTTAAGAGGAAATAAACATTAATATGGTGCCTATGATGTGCCAGGCACTGTGCTAAATGCTTAAAAAAGAAGTTTCTCATTTGATCCTTACAACAACCCTGTGAAAAAGTTGAGGAAACTGAGCCAAACAGTTTGTGACTTGGTCACATAGCCAGTAAGTATCTCAGGCTAGATTTGAATTCAGGTCTTCCTGACTTCATGTCCAGTGCTCTATTCACTTTGCCACAAGCTAACTCCTATTAACTGCCATATATAATCAATAGACAAGTCAATTTTACCTTGACAATATCGCTCATGTATCTTCCCTCTTATCATTTTGACTATGCCTATCCTAGTTCAGGACTTCTATTGACACTGTGATGATACAATAATTTCCTGGTCACCTACTGAAAGAGATCTCAAACTGAAAAATTGAAGGAATATTATAGCCAAATTCTAGAGCTCCTAGTTCAGTACGAAAATACTAAAAGCAGCCAGAAAGAAACAATTAAATATTGAGGAGCCAGAGTTAAGATCACATCGAATTTAGCAGCTACCATTATACAGAAGCAGAAGGCTTGGAAAGTGGTATTTTAGAAGGCAAAAGAGCTAGGATTACAACCAAAAATGACTTACCTGGAAAAATCGAGTATCATCCTACAGGATAAAAATGAATAATTAATGAAATAGAGAACTTCTAGGCATTACTGATGAAAAGTCCAGAGCTAAATAGAAAACTTGACATTCAAACACAAGACTCAAGAGAAGCAAAAAATATAAACATGAGTGAGATATCATGAGAAACGTAATAAAGTTAAACTGTTCACATTCCCAAATGGTAAGATGATATATGTAACTTCCAAGACATTTATCTTCATTAGGGCAGTCAGAGGGTATGGGATGTTGGGATGATCTCAAAGGAATAATGGAAGGCTGAGAAAGATGTATATACTTGGGACAAGGGGAAAGAGAGAGAAAGAGTGGGGAAATTATCTCATATAAACGAGATGTGCAAGGAAGAGTTTTTACAATGTCAGGGATGTGGGGGAGGGGCAAGTGGACAACACTTGAACCTCTCTTTCATATGAGCTGGTTCAAAGAGGGAAGAATATATACATATACACACTCAATTCAGTATAAAAATCCAGCTTACCCAAATGGGAAATAGGAGGAGAAGGAACTACAAGAAAGGTAGGATGATAAGAGAAAAGAGATTAAGAGAGACAGTGGTCAGAAACAAAACAGTCTTTTGAGGAGGATCAGGATAAAAAAAAGAGACAGAGAAGGATAAGGAAGGAGAGAAATACAGAGTTACCAATCATAACTATAAATGTGAATGGGATGAACTTGCCCATTATATAGAAGCAGAGAGTAGAATGGATTAGAAACCAGAATCCAACAATATGTCCTTCACAAGAAACATACTTGAAGAAGAAATACACATGGAGTTAAAATAAGAGGCCAATTTTCCTATTAAATATTGATGCAAAAATTTTAAATAAAATACTAGTAAAAAGATTACAGTAATATATTATAAATTTCATACATTATGACTAGGTGGGATTTATACTACGAATGCATGGCTGGTTCAATATTAGGAAAACTATAAGCATAACTGACCATACCAAAACAAAACCAACAAAACTCATATGATTATATAGAGGCAAAAAAAAAAACTTCTGACAAAATGTAATATTCATTCTTACTGCAAAGACAGGAAAGCAAAGGAAGCTTTTCTTAAAATGATAGGTAGTATCTATATAAAACAAGCAAGTATTATTTGGAAAAGGGAAAAACTGGAAGTCATCCCAATAAGATCAGGGTGAAGCAAAGATGACCATTATCACCTTTATTGCCCACTATTGTACTAGAAATACTAGTTATAAGCAATAAAACAAAAAAAAAAGGATTGAAAAACTAAGAATAGTCAACAAGGAAACAAAACTATCACCTTTGAAGATGATATGATGTTACACTTAGAGAACTCTAGAGAATGAACTAGAAAACCAAATGAAACAATTAACAACTTCAGCAAAGTTTCAGGATATAAAATAAACCCATATAAATCATTAGCATTTCTATATACTACTAACAAAACCTAGCAGGAAGAGACATAAAGAGAGATTTCATTTAAAATAACTGCAGACAGCATAAAATTGTTGGGAGTCTACTTACCAATGCAAACCCAGGGACTATATGAACACAATTACTAAATAAAGAAAATATAAATAATTGGAAAATATTAATTTCTCATGGGTAGACTAAGCCAGTATAATAAAAATGATCATTCTGCCTATGTTAATTTACTTATTCAGCACCATACCAATTAAATTGCCAAAAAAAAATTTACAGAGCTAGAAAAAAATAATAACAATTTCAACTGGAAGAACAATAGGTCAAGAATTATAAATGAAATAAAAGAAAAAAAAAAGATGTGAAGGAAGGTAGCCTAACAGTATCAGATTTGAAACTATACTACAAAGATTTGAAACTATACTATCAAAACAGTCTGGTACTGAATATGAAATAGAGTGGTTGATCAGTCAAATAAATTAGGTACACAGTAGTAAATTACCATAGTAATCTAGAGTTTGATAAACTCAAATATCTAAGCTTTTGGTCCAAGGACTCATTTTCTGGGGGGAAAAAACTGCTGGAAAAAAACAAAAGTAATTGGCCAGAAACCTGGCATAGGCCAATATCTCACACTGTATATTGGGATAAGGTAAAAATGGGTACATGATTTAGAAATAAATGATGATATTCTAAGTAAACTAAGGTGCATCTAAAAAAAATACCTGTGACCCTATCTAAATATAAGGGAAGAGTTCATAACCAAATGAGATACAGAGAGGATTGTGAGAGGTAAAATAGATGATTTGGATTATATGCAATTAAAAAGGTTTTGCACAAACAAAACCAACACAGTGAAAATTAGAAGGAAAGCAGGAATCTGGGGAAATTTTTTCAGCAACTTTCTCAGATAAAGAGGATTCTGGGAAGATGGTGGAATATGACATAAAATTACCTGGCTCTTCCAAATTCCCCAAAAAACAATTTAACGTAATGCCTCAAAGTTAACTTTAGAAAGGCAGAAATTACTAAAAGTTGGGGTAAACCAGTTGTCCAGCCTAAAACAACTTGGGAGGACTTTGGGAAAAACCTGACCTCCTAGAGTGATGGTCTGTCCTGATGGAAATTCAGGTACTTCTGGGCAGATATTGCTGAATTAACAAACAGGAAGCCCTGGGGGCATCTGTGTTACAGCAGACTCAGCTTCAGGAACTTTTACCCCAGGGATAGTATGAGAGTCAGATGGCTGATCAGGGGAAGATTGCAGAGCCCTCCACTAGTGCTAGAAGAGGCTCCCAGGTTTGCTGACCAGATTTGGTCCCAGGAAGTGACTGTGAGACTGAAAAAGTGAGCACACACAGGTGCGTGCTGTTATAAAAGTGTGGGGCCCCGATGACATGGTCACTCATAGAAGAGTAGAGTCCCTGGTTCTGATTCCAGGGCAGAGGAGTGAACTGAAGCTTGCAACCATTGCAGGGACCGTAGGGAGTAAGAACATTTGTAGTGACAACATTGCTGGGGGTCCTATCACAGCTCAGGGGCTGGGAAGAGTATTTGAGGTCAGGCTCCCAGATAAAGCTCAGAAAACAATAGCATGAAAAACCTGAAGCTTAAGACATTATCCTCTATGCCTCAGAACTAAAACCCAGCTCTAATACAAAGTTAATAGCCAAGAAATAAGCTACTAAAATGAGGAAAGGAAAGAGAAAGAACCTGACCACAGATATCTACTATAATAATAGAGAGATCTGGGTTCAAATTCAGAAGAAAACAATGAAGTCAAAATAGCTATTTCTACTTCAAAGAAAAACACAAAATGGCCACAAGCACAAAAATAGCTCTTAGGAGAGCTTAAAAGGGACTTTAAAAATCAAATAAGAGAGGTGGAGGAAAATTAAAGGAAAAACTAAGAATAATGCAAGAAAATCAAGAAAGTTATGAAAAGAAAGTCAATCAATTGGAAGAGATCCAAAAACTTATGGAAGAAAATAACCCTTTAAAAATTAGAATTGGGCAAGGGAAGCTAATGACTTCATAAGACATCAGGAAATCAAAAAGAATGAAAAAAATAGAAGGCAATGTGAAACTTCTTATTAGAAAAACAACTGACCAGGAAAACAGATCAAGGAGAGAGATAAAATAAGAATTGTTAGGCTACTTCAAAGTTATGATCAAAAAAGGAGTCTAGTTACTATACTTCAAGAAATTAGTAAGGAAAATTATTCTGAAGTTTTAGAACTAGAGGGTAAAATAGAAATTGAAAAAAATCCACTGATCACCACCTACAAGAATCAGGAGAAACAAAAGAAGGTAAACATAAAAGATCAATTATAAGAGATTTTGTAAGGTCAGACAAAAGCATATGATTATATCAGTAGGTACAGAAAAAGCTTCTGAGAAAATACTATTAAAAACACTTGAAAGCATAGTTATAAATGTATTTTTCCTTAAAATGATAAGGAACATCTATCTAAAATCATCAGTGAGTATTATTTATAAGGGGATAAGCTAGAAAACTTCCCAATAATATCAGGAATGAAATAAGGATGCCCATTATCACCACTATTATTCAATGTATTAGAAATGCTAGCAATCACAATAAGAGGGGAAAAAAATTAAGGGAATCAGAATGGTCAATGAAGTAATAAAACTATCTCTTTTTGCAGACAATATGATGATATACTTGGAAAATCCTAGAGATTCAACTAAAAAGCTAGTTAAAAAAATAATAATTTAGAAATCATCAGCATTTTGATATATAACCAATAAAATTATGCAAGAAGAGACAGTAAGAGATATTCCATTTAATGTAACTGTAGACAGCATGAAATGCCTGGGACAAACCCAGGAGCTACATAAGCATAATTATAAAATACTTTTTATACAAAGTCAGATTTAAATAATTGAAGAAATATTAGTGGTTCATGGGTGGGCAGGTCCAATATAATAAAAATGATAATGTTACCTAAACTAATTTTGTTCTTCAATGCTATTTCAATTAAATGACCAAAAATGTTTTATTGAGCTAGAAAAAATAACAAAATTCACTTGGAGGAACAAAAGATTAAGAATATCAAAAGAATTAATGGAAAAATATAAAGGAAGGAAGTTAAGCAGATCTTAAAAGAAGTACCAGATCTTCATTATAAGGCAGTAATTATGAAAACTATCCAGAACTAAGAAATAGACTAAGAAATAGAAAAGTAGATTGGTGGAAGAGAATAGACATACGATACACAATAGTAAATAATTACAGTTTGTGTTTGACATTATGAAATGCAGAATGGAGAATTTTGATTGCATTAAATTAAAAAAAGTTTTGCATAAACGAAGCCAATTCAACCAAAATTAGAAGGAAATCAGAAAACTGGGAAGCAATTTTTACAGCCAGTGTCTCTAATAAAGTTCTCATTTCTAAAATATATAGAGAGCTGAGTCAAATTTTGAAGAATACAAGTCATTCCCCAATTGATAAATGGTCAAAGGATATGAATGGTAATTGGAAAAAAATGAAATACTATTAAGTAGGGGGAGAAAGAGTTCACTATTTGGTAAAATTACTGGAAAACTGGAAAGCAATCTGACAGAAAATTGGGTATAAGCCAATTATTTTATACCATTTACCTAGATAAGGTCAAAAGTATACACACACACACACACACACACACACACACACACACACACAATCAGCTCTCTTTGTGGTAGCAAAGAACTGGAAATTGAAGGGATGTCCATCAATTGGGGAAGGGCTAAATAAGTTGTTGTATATGATTAGGATAGAATATTTCTGTTCTATAAGAAATGATGAGCAGGTTGATTTTAGAATAACATGGAAAGACTTGCATGAAATAGTAAAGAATGAAATGAGTAGGACCAATAGATCATTGCATTTGGAAACAGCAAAATTGTTTGAAGAATAACTGTAAACAACTAATTTATTCTGATTATTATAAATATTCAAATCAACTACAAAG
>NW_020954590.1:46871-171882 GCF_900497805.2 Vombatus ursinus
TCTCTCTCTCTCTCTCTCTCTCTCTCTCTCTCTCTCTCTCTCTCTCTTTCTCTCTCTCTCTCTCTCTCTCTCTCCACATATACACATGTCAGTAGTGGCTTTTTCTAGTGTGGGCTGGGGAGGAAAAAAGGGAGACAGTTCAGAAATTAAAATGTAACAAAAAAATTAAATGAAATGAAAAGAAAGAAAGAAAAAGAAAAGCCAGATGGAACCAAACCAAAAAAAAAAAAAAACTTTTCTCTGATAAAGGTCTCATTTCTCAGATATATAAAGAATTGGGCCAAATTTATAAAAATGAGTCACTCCCCAAATACTAAATGATCAAAGGATATGAACAGTCAGTTTTCAGAAGAAGAAAGTAAAGCTATCAATAGTCATGTGAAAAAGATGTTCAAAATCACTACTAATTAATAAATGATTCAAACGACTTTGAGCTATTACCTCACACCTATCAGGTTGACTATTATGATAGAAAAAGAAAATGAGAAATGAGGGAGGGGATGTGGAAAAATAGGGATAATAGTGAATTGTTGTGAACTTGTCCAACCATTCTGGAGATGAATTTGGTACAATTTTGCTGTTAGAAAAAGCTATTAAAATGTGCACACCCTTTGACGCAGAAATTCTAAGACATATGAACTGGTGCAAAGTGAAGAGAGCAGAACCAGGATAATATCGTATGTAGTAACTGCAATATTGTAACAATGATCAACTGCGAAAGACTTAGCTACTCTGATCAATACAATGATTCAAGACAATTCCAAAGGACTTGTCATAAAAAAATGTTCATGAAAAAAACCTGCAGAGAGCAAACAAATGAACTCTGAGTGCAGATTGAAACATAACTTTTCACTTTACTCTTTCTTATTTTTTTCTTTTTTTCTTTTTCTTTCTTCCTTTCTTTCTTGCAACATGATTAATACCAGAATATATTTTTCGTGATTTCACATGTATTAAAGACATCATATTCTTTGTCTCCTCAAAGAGTGGAGGAAAGACAGGAAGGAGGGACAATTAGGAACTCAAAATTAAAAAAAAAATTAATGTTAAAATCATACAAATACTACAAAAATAGAAGATTATAGGGCCAAAGAGACTTCCATCCCTACTCTGCCAGACTTGTGCATCAGCTACTCTAGCTATAATATGATATAATGCTGGAAAAAAGTAACAGGAGACAAGGAATTAGATCTGAGTTTAACTCCTCTAGCTTTCCCACTTAGTGACTGCTGTGTGACCATGAGTAAGTCACCTCTTGAAGAACTCTTTCTAAGATTCAGTTTCTACTCTGTAGGAAATTCAACAAGCATTCATTAAATACCAACTATGTGCCAGGCAGGTCTTGTGTTGGGCACCAGGGATACAAAGATAAAAAGGGCAATAGTAACTGCCCTTAAGACACCAATGTTGTCTTGAAGTAAAGTAACATGTATGCCAATGTTATTGCTCAGTCATTTTGGTCACGTCCAACTCTTTATCACCCTATTTTGGATTTTCTTAGCAAAAATACTGAAGTGGTTTGCCATTTCCTTTTCCAGCTCATTTTACAGATGAGGTAATTGAGGCAAACAGAGTTAAGTGACTTGCCCAGGCTCACACAATTACTTCATGTATGAGGCTATTTTTGAATTCACAAAGATGAGTCTTTGTCACTTCAGGTCTGACACTCTTTCGATGGTGCCACCTAGCTGCCCCTGTATATTCCCATAGATAAGTAAAAAATGTGTACACAGTACTGGAGAAGGTGAGTAGGTAACAGAGGAATTGGAAAAAGATTCATATAGGGGGTGACACTGCAGCTGAGCCTTCAATCAGAAGATCCCAAAAAGTTGGTATGTCAGTGATAAGGTAAGGGATAATAATATCTGCAGAGCCAAGATCACAGTGCTTCCTTAAAAATCAATTGAATGTAACTTTTTCTAAAGACATCTCTCTGCTCTTATGCAATTGTCTATCCTATTTCCTTCATTTCTGTGCCTCTATTTCATCTTCTATGGTCTATATGATGATCATCTGTCTCACCTTTGTAGAGGCAATCTGCTGGTGGAGATTTGCAATCTGTGCTTATGGTGTAAGATTGTGAAACCTTCCTTAATCTGAGTTAAACTCCATTCAAGGAAGAATGATTTGCTAAGCATGTTTAAGTTATCTTTGACTGCCAAAAATCATGATGAAACATGAATTCTCACAGAAGTTGATTTTTAGATATTCCAATAAGTGGTTATCCTCATAAATACTGATTTGATCAGAATAAGGGAAACAATGATGTAATATTAGTTCCTAGGAAAATATAATTTCCTTTTAAATTGTTACAGTATAGCTTGCAATGGATTTTCAATTGCATCCCCAGAGACCATGGCCTGCTTACTTTGTATCATTCATTATAGTAAGGCACTTTTTTGTGACTACTTCTGGGCTTTGTTCCATTAGTAGGTCTTTCATTAACGGTTTGTAATATTAAATCTCTTTGATATTGTGTGGAATTACCATGCTTAAATAAAGCCACCCCAGTCTGTTTTATATTACTGATAATAAATACTTTCCTTTAGTGTCCGCCTTTTTTTTAAATTGCTTTTATATGTCCTGTCTTTTGAGACAGCTAGGTGGCACAGTGGATAGAGTGCTAGGCCTGGAGCCAGGAAGACTTATCTTCCTGAGTACAAATCTGGCCTCATACACTTACTAGCTGTGTGACCCTGGGCAAGTCACTTAACCCTGTTGGCCTCAGTTTCCTCATCTATAAAATGAGATGGAGAAGGAAATGGCAAACTACTCCAGTATCTTTGTCAAAGAAATTCCAAATGGAGTCACAAAGAATCAGACAGGACTGAAATTACAGAACAACAACAAATATGTTTGTGTGTATCTAATGGGTTCGCTTAAAATTCAGTGAAAAGAAGGAAATATCCTTCCCAAAACCTAAGATTGCCTCAAAATGTGCATTCACTAAGGCAAAATAGTTTGTACCTTCTTAAACAAAATACTCATAGTTTTTTTTAAAACAGAGACAGAGGTAGAGACAGAGACACAAAGTGGTGCACTGAAAAAGGGAGACAGAAAATTGGTTATTTTGACTTAGAGTAAAAAAACAATAGATTCAGAGATTAATTTATCAAAAGTGAAAAGTAATAACAAAGAAAATGCATTTTATAAAGACAAACATTTATAGAGTTGATTGCATTATCTTTCTATTCACCTTTTTTGGCCATCATTACTCTAACGGAATATTGTTGCCATTGTTATTTACAACATTAAGATGATAATTAGCCAGATTTAAGGTATCAAGCAGCTGAAAGCTGAGGTGAAAATATTTTTAAAAGAGTCTTTTCCATTGACACAACACTGAATGTAGATCCTTTAGTGATAGTACCATTGCAACTGATCTAATTAAAAAATTATTGTCATGCATGCATTTATTAATTGCCATAGCTGTGCCAGTAGTTAGGTCTATGGTGTCATCCACTTCAATTAGGTCTTAATACACTCGACTTTTTGTGTACTAATCTGTTTGTATCTAGGCTGTTTTTGTTTTCATTTGTAGACCCACAAAATAATAATACATTTTATTCATGAACTTTGCTTGAATGATTTCAATCATAAATTAATAAACCTGAAAACAAAAAACCCTATAAAAATGATAAACCTAAAAGCTAATTCTTTGAAAAGACTAACAAAATTTATAAATCTTTAGCCAATCAAATAAAAGGATCAGAGCTTTGGCCATGAGCCCCCAGAACGTCATAGCAAATTAATAAAAAAAAATGAAATTCAATTCTGACTGCTAAACCAAGAAGACTCTTTGTTTTTCAACCAGGAAGATAAGAAGACAAGGAATATAAGGAAGATGGTGGAGGTATTTGAATATAACTTATGAAAAAATGATAAAGTGTTCAATTAATAATGAAGAGTAAATTGGGTTCATTGACAAGTGGTGTGGTGTAATGGATAAAATGGTAGAATTGAAGTTGAAAACACAAGCACTGAATCCTTTAGATACCTACTAGTTATATGACCTGGAAAAATGTATTTCACCTCTCTGATCCTCAGCTTCATATTCTTTAAAATGTGGATACTAATAGCACCCACCTTATAGATTGTTGTTAGTATCAAATTAGATAAGGTATGTAAAGTGCTTTGCAAATTGTAAAGTGTTTATGTAAATGTAAGTTTATATTAGTATTTATCCCATAATATAGAAGCTGAAGTACATATATGTGGGTGTGGGTACAGGAATAATTCAGGCTGCTTCTTTTACATGCTTCCAACATGAATTGAATTCCCAGTCACAAATCTGGCTTCTGAGAGCTGTTTCATGAGAAACCATTTCAATGGATCTGTTTTGCTTCTGTTCTCTTGGGAAGTAGTCAATGAGAGCATGCCCTTGAAATATTCCAAGCCATACAATAGACTGGGTTTTGGATCCAGTGTTATCAAATTCAAAAAGAAACAGATATTTGCAGGCTACATATTGACTTAGAAAACCATAAATTAACATTATGTTGTGTTGAATTTTTATATATTTTATTAAATGTTTCCCAATCGTATTTTAATCTGGTTTTGCTTTCATTAGGGAGGCTTGTGTGGTGTGACTTTGACACCTTTGGTGTTCACTATGTAAATTAATTTTTCCTGTAACTGTCTATGTATTTTGAATTGTCATATCATTCTGTAATATGTCTCCAGCGACCAAAATAATACCTACAAATTATATTGATGTTACCTAGTAGTTGTTTCATATAGCAGCCTTACACAATTAAATTAAAAGGATCATAGAATTAAAGCTGGAGGGAACCTTAGACCTTCATCTACATTTTATGTTCTCAGTTTTACCAGTCCAACTGGGCATAATAGATTCTGATAATTATTTTTTAATTTTTTTCTGGTTTTATTGTGATTTCACCATGTTCATTTGCTATTTTGCTGATTTGATCTTTTGCTCTGTTCTTTTTATTCAGATTGGCTAAAGATTTATAATCTTTGTTAGTTTTTTCAAAGAACCAGCTTTTAGGTTTATTTATCACTTTTACAGGGTTTTTTCTTTTCAGTTTATCAATTTGTTGTCTATGTTTTCTTTTCTATTTATTTATTTTAAACTTAAATACACAATAAAAAAGAAAAAGAAACATCAACTTAAATATTAAAACTTAAATACAAAATAAGAAAAGAAAAAAAACATTGCCATGTGCATAGCAGCATGTGAGAGGATTTAAAATATAGAGCAATATGTTTCCATTTCAAGAAAGCCTATATAATAAATACTACCTATTGTGTTCAGAGCTGTCCATCTTTGCTTCTTTTTAAGTTTTCTTTTTTACTTTGTTCCTTTTTTCCCCTTCTTTCCCTGCTCCCCCAAGAAATACACACACACACACACACACACACACATATATACCCATACCCATACATGCATGCAGATATACACACAAATATACATAGACATACATGTATACATACATATATCACTTACATACACATACATATACTTAGATATCTATAATCATACTCATATGTAGACATATACATTCATTGGCATTTATGTAAAACTGTACTATACTGTTTGTCCTCTGTTTCTCTGAGAATGGATAATATCCTCCTCCAAATCCTTCCATATTTTCTAAGACCACCAACTCGTCATTTCCTATACATTCCAACCTTATACTGTAGAGTTATTTTAAATAGTCTAAAACAATACTGATTAATATGGCTGACATATATAGTAGTTTCCCTATTTTTGTCTTTTGATTAAATCTATTTTAGCTTTAACTTTGTCTGAGATCATATTACTACCCCTGCTTTTTTATCCAAATAAAATATACTCCTGATCTTTATTTTATGTTTGTGTGTATCTCTTATTTCCTATGCCTCATGACTCCTCTACTTTACTTTTACCCACTACCTTGCCCTCTTATTACTTAACCTACCTAAATTTCCAAGGATCCCTCCCTTATCCTTCCATTCCCATTAATGTAAATACCCTTCTACGCTCCCCTTATCCTATTCTCTCACCCTCTTATTTCCTTATAAATTTAGAACACTTTTATTCTCTCCTAAATGTATATATTGTTCTCTCTTTAACCCAGATCTGATGTGAGTAGGGTTCTCTCTAAAAATTCCTCCTTTATCATCTCCCCCCCCATCCCCTTAGACTCTTATTTCTTTCTGAATTGAGAAGACTTTTATACATTCATGTATATACACATGTGTGTGTGCTTGTGTGTATGTATGCATTGTTCCCTCTGTAACTCATTCCTGATAAGAGTAGGGTTCCAGAACTACCAGTCCTTCTCCTCCATTTAATTCCTCTGTATCAATTCTTCCTCTTGCACCTCATTTGTGTAAAATAATTAATCTTTTTTTCTTTTCCTAAACAGTTACTTTAAAAATCACATTATACTCAAGTCTACCCCAATCTTTCTTTCACAGTGCCCAATTACAAATCTTAAACACACTTTTACATTTCCTCATATAAAAAAGTAAACAGTCTGTCCTTATTGAGTCCCTTGTAATTAGTCTTTCATTTGTATTTTATATTTCTCTTGGATCTTGTATGTCAAATTTTCTATTGAGTTCAGATTCTTTTGCAACAAAATCCTGTAAGTCTGGCAATTCATTGAATGTTGTTTTTTTTTTTTTTGAGGATTATGCTTAACTTTGCTGGGTATGACATTTTCAGGCACAACCCAAGTTCTTTCACTCTTCAATATATAGTGTTCCAAGACCTGTGGTTAGTGTTGCCACTGCTCAGTCTTGAGTGATTCTAACTGTGGCTCCTCCATATTTGAATTATTTTTTTCTTGTTGCTTACAATAAATTCTCCTTGAACTGGGGGTTTAGGAATTTGACTATGATATTCCTATAGGTTTTTTATAGGATCTTTTTAGGTGGTGATCAGTGGATTTTTTCTATTTCTACTTTCCCTTTTTCTAAAGTTTCAGGACAATTTTCTCTAATTATTTCTTGTATTATTGTATCAAGATTCTTTTTTTATCATAGCTTTCAGGTAGTCCAATTATTCTTATGTTTTCTCTTCTTGATCTGTTCTCCAGATCAGTTGTTTTTCCTATGAGGTGTTTCATATTCTTTTCTATTTTTTTCATTCTTTATATTTTGTTTTAGTATCTCTTGTTTCTTATAACTTTGCTGGCTTCCCCTTGCCCAATTCTAATTTTCAAGGAGTCGTATTCTTCCTTAAGATTTGGATATATTTTTTCCAATTGGTTGATTCTTTTTATAACCTTCTTGTTTTTCTTGGATAGTTCTTATATTTTTAAATTTTTCCTCAATCTCTCTCACTTGATTTTTAAAGTCTTTTTAAAGTTCCTCTATGAATTCTCTTTGGGTAGGTGACCATTTGACATTATTTGGGGGGTAAGAGAGACTTTTTTTTCTTCAGTAACCTCCTCTGAAGATGAATCCCAGTTTTCTCTATTCCCATAGTAACTTTATATAGTTGGGTTCTTTCTCCTTTGCATGCTCATTTTTTTTTAATTTGTAGCATCTTTTTATTATAATCACCTCTAGTTCTGGGGGATGGGGGATGGCGCTCTGATCTCAGATCCTCCTTCAGTTCTCCCCTCTGGGCTGGAAATGAAACCAAGAACTCCACCCTTCTGTTAGTGCCTACAGCCAGCAGCTTCCCAACTCTGCTGTTTCTACACTCACCTAGCATGTACTGGTTCCTTCCCACCCAGGGCCATATCTCAGCAGTACAGCTGGGCCTGGCATTCCTTATAGCAGAGGTTCCCTCAATCTTCCCCTGCTCAGACACCCAACTCCCTGACTGTCATGGACATAGAAATTCCTGTGGTTGGGGAAGAGGCTACCTCCCAACCCAGCCAGTCCCAGGGCTTGCTGCTTGCTATTTCAACTGTTTCACTCCTGGGATTTTCTTCAGATCTTCTTCCCATTGCCCAGGAGGACCACTATTCTGCCCCAACTCTTGTTTATTTTTCCCACTCTACATTTGCCTTGAGGCAGAATTTTGTCTTGTTTTTGGGAAGGGGAATTTGGAGAACTTGAAATTTTCTGATCTACTCGGTCATCTTCCCAGAATCCTCTCCTCTTCTCTAATATTAGTATGAACTTTTCTGTTAATTTTAGGTTTATTTGTTTGTTAGTTTTCTCATTTTTAAAAATGTGCATTCAATTTCTATCAATCTTCTTTTTCTATTTTGTTAAATAAGTTTGCAAGGAAATAATTCCCCCTCCATGACTGTTTCAGCTGCATCTCAGAAAATTTTTGTATTGCTTCAGTTATTATTTTCTTTCATATAATTATTGCTTGTTTCTATGATTTGTTCCATGGCTGACTTACTATTTAGAATTTCATTGTTAAGTTTCCATGTGTCTTTTTCTTTGTGTGTGTATTCCCTGAATTGATTTTATGGTGTTATGGTTTACAAAGGATGTACTTAATATTTCCACTTTCTTTAAATTTGTTTTCCAGATCTCTGTGCACTAATACATGATCAATTTTTACAAAGTTTCATGTGGTGTTAAGAAATCCATATATTTTTGGCAATACCATTTAGAAGACACTATAAGTCTCTTAGCTCTGGTTTCTCCAGCAATTTATTCAGTTATTTTACCTTTTGTTAATTTTTTTTTATTTTAGACTGAGAGAAGAACATTGACATCTCTTTCCACTATTGAAGTGTTTATTTTTTTTTTTTGTACTTCAGTTTTTTTCCCTTTATGAATTTGGATACTAGGGCATTTGGAGAGTATAAGTTTAAAAGTGGTATTGTTTTCTTTTCTCTGGTTACTTTCAGCATAATGTAATTTCCTGGTTTGTTTCTTTTTATGTTTTGACTTTTTTTTTTTTTGCTTTGATAGAATGATTGAAAGTCCTGATTTTTTTTATTCACCTGATGCATAGTAATTTTTTCCCAGCACCTCATTTTAATTCTGTGTATTTCTTAGTTTAAAGAATGTCTTTCTTGTAAGTAACAGATTGTGGGATTTTCTTTTCTTATTCAATCTGTCACTTTTTTTGTTTTGTCAGCTTTTTTAAATCTATTCACATTTAAAGTTTAGTTAGGTTTTTATTTTTCTTCTTTTGTCTCTGATAGTTTTTAAATGATGTTTTTTTTCCCTCTTCATCTGTAAATACATTACTACATGTCTTCAGTTATTTTAGCTTAGTTGTCCTGTATTTGTTTACCTTTCTTGTATTTTTGTTGTCTAAGTTTCTGGAAAAAATCAAATAATTTCTTTAGGTCTGGTTTTATTTCTAGAGATGTTTGGAATACCTCTTTTATCATTAATGGTTAGGATCAGTTGTGGGGTAGGTCACCTTTGGTGCATCTTCAGCTCCTTTGCTTATTGGAACATAACATTCCATTTCCTCTTGTAGTTTCTGTTGTTTTCAGAATAGTTTTACATTATTCAAATTCCCTTCTCTTTGTATTTGAAGATCTTTCTCATGATCACTTGCAAGACCTGTTGTTTCTGAGTGGAATTGTTATTGCTTTTTGTTTCTCTTCTCCCAAATTTCCCTTCACTTCCATGTGTTTGCCTTTCCATTCAGTTGTTCTCTCTTTTGTTTCTTTGTTAAGACCTACCACTATGGATTCAAGTTTTTTTTCTATTCTGCCAATTATTTCTGGTATGCAGGTCATAAATTCTGAATTTACTTTCTTTATTATCTTTTAAAATATTCAGAAACAGTATTCTCTTTCATATTCTCTTGAGAATCCACAGATTTATGTGCCACATAAGGTTTTGATTCATTTTGCTTTTTATCACAATATTTATTCATAGATTTCTAGACTTGCTTAGATGATCTGGAGACCATATCGCTATCTGTTATTAATATCTTTCCTGTTTATTTATCTGCTTATGCTCAAGGTTGTTAAAAATTTTATTCCTCCTGATAACTTTGGTAGTTTCAGGCTTTTTTTTCCCACTTTATATCTCACTATTGCCCATTTTCTTACTCCTTCCTCTTTTGAATGTGATTTCATTGAAGATTAGATTGCAAAGCCAACTCAGCCTACTCCCATACTGGGCAATTCACTTTTCACTAACCTCAGTCCTTTCCCCAAATGACTTCTGGGTATACAGACCAGGTCCCAGCTAAATCCTGTGCTCTATTCCTCAGACTTAATGGTTTACTGTACAACTACACACAACTGTTCTGCCCCAGTTCTTTCTGTTTCTCAGTTCTCTGTTGGGGCAGAGAGCCATGCTCTGCTGCTATCCTAGCTTAAGGAAGCTTTTGCTTTTTGTCTTTCTGTGGTACTGGGAAAAGTGGCAGTGGTTGGGGGTAGAGGCTAATGGGAATAGATTTGACTTATGTTGCATGTAAGCTGATGGGCTACTTTGCATAGCCCTGATTTCAGAGCATAGTGGATAGTGAGGGAGGGGATGTTGAGTGAACAAAGTAGGGGAGATTAGCCTGCTCTTGTTCATTGAATTTGTATCTCATTTAAATTATCAGTGTCCTAGACATTTGAGACAATGGAAATTGATTTTCATGTAATTCCTATTTTGGAGAGGTGTGAGAAGTTGTGAGAATCAAAGAAAATGTCTGATATTCCATCTTGTCGGTCATATGGTCTGAGATTTGGAAGGATCCCCAGAGATAATCTAGTCAAACTCTTATTTTATAGGTGAAAAGACTGAGGTTAAATAGTGTGCCTAAGACTTCATAGGTAGTTAGTTACAGAGCTAATATTTGAACCCCTGACTGGCCTCTTATAATTCAGCTCTCTTTCTACTGTACTAACTTGTTCTCCAGAGATTTTTTAAATAAAGGCTCTTGTACCTTGTATTCTTCCAGACAAATAGTTTAATATATTTTAGCACATCTGTAACTTGCTAAAACATTTTGCAGGCAGTAGAAACATGTAAATGCCTGTTGTCATTTAGACTTGCTTTGGTAAATACAGTCTAAAGTTTAATAAGGAAGTAATGAGAAAAAAATTGCAATTTTTGTGGTTGTTTTAAATTTGTATTACTTTTTCTTAGACTAGATCTATCATTTCATTGATATAAGGATCTGTCAGTTAGGGAAGTCCTCTCCATAAGTAGTAGTATGGTATATCAAGTGGAGAGATTAGATTAAGTTAATAACTCCTGAGGCAGAAAGCCCTAGATACAAGTCCTGTTTCTGACATGTAATGTCTGTAGGACACTGAGGAAGTCACTTGATCTTTTACTTCCTTAGATATCTCTGAGTATATGTGAAGAACAGATTTGAATCTGCATTTTATTAGTATATTTATATTAAACAAATCTCAATGTATATGTCATTTACACAGAAAGATTGTTAGAAAGTAAAGTCATCATGTTCTTCAGGTACTTGCATTTTTATTGAGTGAATGACATTTTTCTTTTGTAGTGCTTATACCTTCATATATTTGAGAAACACATGAATCACCTTAGCTCCCTTTAATGCTCTTTCCTAAAGAACTCAGAAACTTAATTAGGGAAAAGCAGTTGATCAGGCTCTGGAATGTGGCCCAGTTCTCTTTCAGACTTCAAAGAGAGTTCTAGCCACTGAAGAGATAAGGAGAAAGAGATGGGAGGTGTTGAGGTCCCCTGGGCATTCCAAGATATCTTTTCTCTGCTGTTTTTGAATAATGGAAGCTCAGCCCTGCTGAGGCAATATCTATAAGTATTAAAGGGAGTCCAGATCAAGTACTTTATATGTGATTTTCCCTTCAGGTTAAATATATGTTTTAGAATATTGGGTGGAGGGCATGTAGAGAAACAGTTTATATATTTCTTACTTCCCTATTTTCAAAATGCTTGAATAAAAATAGCATATAATCATGAAGTTTATCAAATATGAATTGCTTGAAAACACTACCTACTCAAGGTTCTGGCTGTCCTCATTGCCCTATGGTCAATTTATGATTTACACTGTAAGGTGCCTATGTCAGTTACTGGAATAGAGGAATTTTGTGTTATCTGTGGCACCCAAGAATACCTCCACAGAACCTGATGCAATAACTTGCTTTGAGTGACTGCTTAGTGAATATTAAATGATTTTGTTTAGTGCCATTTCAGAACATTAAATGGACCTACAAGAGATGAAAGAAAACTTTAGGGGCATTGGTATAAGTGAATTTGTATTCCATTGATCCACATGATGCTTATTCAGTCTGGTGGATGGCTTAAAAATTAAAAATGATCCATCATGAAAATTATTGTTACTTTACTTAGATATGATTTTTTTAAGGTAAGGATGCTTTTATCTTCCTTTTCATTTTGTAATAAAAATAACATTAACTTTATAATTCTTAGTATTCTATGATAATAACTGTGATGAACAATGAATTATTCTTATGCATGTCATTTACATTACTTGGAGTTTAGGGTAACAAAGGGAGAAAAATATAAAATAAATAGTCATTTTTCTTCTCAGCTAGATAAACATAAACTCCACTGGACTTACTTAAATGAACAAAGAGAAAATAAATCAAGGAAAGAGTAGAGAGAGAAAAACAGATAAGAGAAGAGAAAACAAAAGGGAAAAAGTCTTCTCATGGATTTATCAGTGTCTCATTAGGAAGATTTCAAACTGTTCATTAGTTGGGTCAACAAAGTATATAATCTATATGATTTTCTAATACAAAGAGATTATGGTAAGGGAACAGTTCATGACCTAACTGTAAACAGAAAACAAAAATTATTTGCTTCACATGAAAATAGATAAGTTAGAAAATTATTTTTAGCCAAGATAGAGATCTAAGAAAAAAAATTAAAAGATTGGATATTGAAATAAAAGAAATAAAACAGTGTGCTGACAGTTTGCTTACCCTCCTGAATTTTTATCTACTAGGATTCAATCAGTAGTCCTAAAGAGTGAATTCATTCCATTTGCTAGTGTATATTTTGACTTTAGAGATGGATGAAGGTTTCTGTCATATGTACATACACATATACACAAATATATGTTTTGTAACATTGTCTCTTGTGCTATCTTTTTTTTTTTAAACTCCACTTGGTTCTTTCCTCTCTCAACCTGTGAAGTATATTTGATCCTAAACATCTTAATGAAACAACTGCATGTCTGTCATTAAGTATGAAAAACTATTAAACTAGAATAATGTCAGTTTCAGTCTTATCAACAGAATAGAGGAAACAATTTTGGTGGACTGATTTAGACTTTGACTCATAAAAGAAAACTTAGGTGGTACTGATAGTATCATATCAGGAATTTCTCCCCCACCCACCCAACAACCACCTCCCCTGCCCAATCTATCATGTAAAGATAGAGGCTTCATCCAGAGATATAATCCTCCCCACCTACTTGCTACATTCGTGGCCCAAACTCCTCTGTCCAGCAGCGGTGAGTTCTTCAATAACCTGTATAAATCTTCCACTTTCCTTTTGTTGTTGCTGTTGTTGTTCAGTCATTTTCAGTTGTGTCAGATTTTTCATGATGTCCACTTTCCTAGGGTATGCTTTCTCACTGGAGGATTATACTGTAGGTGAAGCCCTCTCTCCCACCTACTTGCTCCAGGTTTAATAATTGAGCTGTAGTAGTAACTCTGAACCCACAACGAGCTGAGAAAGTTATATCAGTAGGTGGAATTACAAAATCAGTATGACCCTTCTCAGGACTTTTCAGTAAGCTTGAAGGGGTTACTCTATAAATATGTCCCAAGTTACAAACACCTAACCTGTGTACCATCTGTACTTAGGAGCAAGGTTTTGCAAAACCCCTCCAACTTCCCCTTTACCTTAAACCCTCTCCCACAATTCTGCTTCTTCCAACATTTTTGTGGATTTTTAAAGTAATTTATTATGTATTTAACTGTAAACATCAACAAAACCAATTAAACAATTTTTTCATTTTACCTTGGTTAGTGAGGGCTAATGGAGACACCTAGCCATTAATAACAGCTGACAAAAGAACAGACACGATCTAACTTGATGCCTCTTCCTTATCTCCTCTTTTTTTCTTCTTCCTTAAGGGGATTGTGCACATATTTTGTTCCTTTCTTTGACTCTATTTTAAACTTTGAGTCATGATTTAAGAGTTGGGAAGGACTAAAAGAGGACATATATTCCAACCTGCACTCAGGTTAGGAACAAGAATCCTTCCTAGATCCTGCTAATTTATCATTTAATTTCTTTGAAAACCTCATGAAAGATGGAACTCACTGCCTAACTTCTATGGCAGTCCATTCTACTTTGGCATAAAATCTCCCTCTCTACAACTTCCTAGCTCTACCCACTGGGGCCAGGCAGAACAATTTTAATCCCTCTCACTTTGAGAATTCCATAAATAGTTGAAGACCTGAGCTACTTTGGACAAGTATTCTAGCCCTTCTCAGCCCCACTTCCTTCATCTGAAGATGATAGGGTTGCATTAGATGATCCTTGAGATCCCATGCAATTCTAAATCATTGAAGATGATAATGATGGTGGTGGTGGTGATAATGATGATTTTGATAATGAACTCCAGGACAATTATGCCTAGTGCTATGAACTATCTTTATATGGCACAGTATACAGTTTCATCATTCTTATATCTCTCTTTTGGACATGTTCCACCTTATCAATATTCTATCTGCAATGCGACAATAAATACAGTGTTCTAAAATGTAGTCTGACTAATACAGAGCAAAGCAAGATTATCATCTCCCTTATTATGGAACTCCTTCAACTCAGTTTACTTCATTTTAATCTCTTTCTTTTAGAATGTACACACATTCTCTTTATTGTTCTGCTTCTTCCCCCTCTATCTTGCAACTTGTATTCAGGTACTTCATTTTTTTCCATTTGTGAGCCAAAAGAAACCCTTAAATGCTACAGATAAGGAAAAGAGCAGAGAGTAATGCATTTGTATCAAGTAAAAAGAAAGACAAAATTTTGAAGATGAACCAAACATCATAAATAATCAGTTATCAACTCCTTGAAAATCTCTTTCAAAATGGCTATTAAAGTTTCCAACTACTCTACTAAACTGTCTTTCTTTAAGCACAAGGACTCAAAATAAATAAAATTCATTTATTCAATATTGTTTTTTCTCTATTCTGAAATTATATTTTTCTCTTTCATTACAAATGCATATTACTACTAAACTGTGAGATTCTTGAAAGTGGAGGTAATGTTTTAAGTAAACATATCTCAGTCACTGCATAAACTAATACTATGTACACACTAGGTACTGAACAAATGTTCATTTGGCCTTGGAATAATTCAGCTCCATCGGAAGTTTGATGGATTGCTGTTTGTTGACCAAAGAATCCAACCACCATGAAGAACACTATCTCTATGGGGGAAAATGAATTCTAAGTTCCAAATATCTGGTGTATAAATACCATTGTAGAACATAAGACATCTGTAAGTTGGATGTTAATAGGAATGGAGTGTGAAAAGAAGCCCACTGACTTGATATTTCCCACTTCATCAATTATAGACTGTTTTGCTTGGGTTTTGAGGTCATCTACATTCTCCCCTGCCTTATTTGTCCATTATTATTTGCCAAAACTTAAGTTTGCAGTAGCTCAGCATACCAGCTATGCAAGCCCCTCTGCTATGACAAGGCAGTAGCTCAATGAATCTATGAGATATGCCATACAGACCCAAGATGGACAGGTCATAGTGGAGAGTTCTGACAAAAGGTGACCCACTGGAGAAGGAAATGGCAAACCACTCCAGTATCTTTACCAAGAAAACCCCATGGACAGTATTAAAATAATAAAAGATATGACACCACAAGATGAGCCCCTCAGGTTGAAAGGTACTCAATATACTACTGAGGAAGAGGACAAATACAAGTAGCTCCAGAAAGAATGAAGCAGCTGATTCAAAGCCAAAAGGAAGCTCAACTGTGGATGTGTCAAAAGGAAAATCTGATGCTACATAGGAATCTAGAATGTAAGATCTGTGAACCAAGGTAAGCTGAATGCAGTCAAACAGGAGTTGGAAATCTTAAAAATTAACACCTTGGGTATCACCAAACTTAAATGGATGGGAATGGGTGAATTTAATTCAGGCGATCATTACATATACAGGAATCCCTTAGAAGAAATAGAGTAACCCTCATAGTCAATAAAAGGGTGAGAAAAGCAGTATTGGGGTATAATCCAAAAAATGACAGAATGATATCTGTGTCAATTGAAGATAAACCGTTCAACATCACATTAATACAAATCCATACTCCACCAATGATGCCAAAAAGACTGAAGTTGACCAGTTCTTTAAATACCTACAACATCTTCTAGAAATAATATTGAAAAAAAACATTATATTCATCATAGGAAATCAAAGTGCTAAAGTAGTAAATCAGAAAATAATCACAATAACAGGCAACTTTGGTCTTGGAGTACAAAATGAAGCAGCGACTAATATAGTTTTGTCGAGATAACTCACTGGTAATAGCAAACACTCTTTTTCAACAATCCAAAAGGTGACTCTACACATGGACACCATCAGATGGTCAAGTCAAAATCTGATTGGTTATATAATTTGCAGCCAAACATGGAAAAGCTCTATACAGTCAGTTAAAAGAAGACCTAGAGCCGACTATGGGTCAGAACATGAGCTTACTATTGCAAAATTTGGGACAAAAATTGAAGAAAGTGGGGAAAACACCAAACCATATAGTTATACCTAAATAATATCCCTTATGAATATGAAGTAGAAGTGATGAATAGATTTAAGGATTTAGGTCTGGTAGATAGAGTACCTGAAGAACTATGGACAGAGGTTTCTAATATTGTGCAGGAGGCAGCAAAAAACATCCCAAAGGAAAGAAAAAGAAAAAGATCAAGAAAGCAAAATGGCTGTCTGATAGGCTTTACAAATAGCTGAGGAAAGAAGGTAAGTGATAAGTAAAGGAAAAAAGGAAAGATATACCCAACTGAATGCAGAATTTCAGAGAAGAGCAAGGAAAGATATGACAGTTTTCTTAATGATCACTGCAAAGAAATACACAAAAACAATAGAAAGGGAAAGACAGATCTCTTCAAGAAAATTAGAGATATCAAAGGAATGTTTCATGCAAAAATGGGCATGATAAAAGACAAAATTGGTAGGGATTTAACAGAAGTGAAGAGATTAAGAAGAGGTGGCAAGAATATACAGAAGAACTATACAAGAATCATTTTATCACAAATAACCACACAATGGGATGGTTACTGATCTAGAGTTAGACATCTTGGAGAATAGTCAAATGGGCCTAGAAAACATTGCTAACAATAAGGCTAGTTAAAGTGATGGAAATCCAACCAAGCTATTTAAAATCCTAAAAGAGGATGCTATTATAGTGTTCAATATGCCAGCAAATTTGAAAAATATTAAGTCTATAATTTTTGGAAAATAATAAGCCTATAATTTGATCTCTTTGAATGAAAAGTTGTAGTAGGAGCAATATCCTAAAACCTGCCCCTATGAAAGTTAGGTTAGTTTTTCCTTAAAAGATATTAAGACTATCTTCAAGAATTGTTTGACCCAACTCATAAGAATACAAGATATACCCCAATGATAAGTGGTCAAAGAATATGAACAGTCGATTTTCAGAAGAAAAAAGTCGAAGCTATCAATAGTCACAAGAAAAGTACTCTAAATCACTATTGATTAAAGAAAAGCAAATTAAAACAATTCTGAGATACCACCTCACACCTAACAGATTGGCTAAAAATCACAGAAAAGGAGAAAGAGGAATGCACGAGGGTATGTGGGGAAATTGGAATGCTAGTGCATGGTTGGTGGATTTGTGAACTGGTCCAGTCATTCTGGATATGAATTTGGAACTGTGCCCAAAGGGCTATAAAACTGTGCTTAATCTTTGACCCAGCAATACCACTACTAGATATATGTTCCAAAAAGATCAAAAAAGGAAAAGAATCTATTTGCGCAAAAATATTTGTAGCAGTTCTTCTGTGGTGACAAAGAATTGGAAATGGAGGGGATGCCCATCAATTAAGGAATGGCTGAACAAGATATGGTATATGATTGTTGTGGGTACTGTTGTTCTATAAGAAATGACAAGCAAGATGGTTTCAGAAAAACCTTGGAATACTTATATGAACTCATGCAAAGTGAAATGAGCAGCACCATAAGAACATTGTACATAATAACAGCAACATTTTAATGATGATCAGCTATGAAATATTTAGCTATTCTGCTCAATAAAATGATCCAAGCAATTCCATAGGACCCATGATGAAAAATGCTGTCCAGAGGACCAAAAAAGTCTGAGTACAGATTGAAGGATCCTTTTTTTTAACTGTATTTATTTTTCTTTTTTGTGTGTGAGTCAAGATAGGGAGAAGAGGAAAGGGTGGCTAGTTTAGGGGAGATGCCCTGGGAGAGAACTGAGGGGTCCAGGGACTGGACATTAATATTGGATAAGGGAATTTCAGAATCTGATTAATAGGTAGTGAGTGATTTGCGGATGATGACAAGATCGAAGATATGGTTATCTTTTTGTATACCTGAGGTGGGGTGGAGGTGAGCTCATGGGAGGCATATAGATTAAGGAACTGAGTGATTAGGGTATTTGACAAAGAATCAATAAGTATGTTGAAGTTCCCTAGAGTAAGAGTAGGAGTTGAGTGAGAGAGAAAAAATGTAAACTAGTCTATAGACAACAGTTACCAAAATTTTGATTGGGTGGTAGATATGAATGGCATGAACCTCATAGAAAGAGAAGCTCCTGAGGAGTGGAGGGGAGCAAGGAGAAGCCAGGGTGGCTTAAGTTTTAGAAAAAGCTGGTAGATGGAAGGAAGGACAGAGGAAAATATTGAAAATGAAGGGAATTTTATGGCTGATGGAACAAGTATTCCACAGGCCACAGTGGAAGGTCTGGTGAAGTTAGGATGAAAGTTGGGGCTGGAAGGATTGAGGGGGTTTGGAATGATAAATCAGGTGGTAGGTGGTGAGGAATGGAGTTTGATGATCATCTGAAGGATTTCAAAGTCATTAAGATGTGAAGGGTATGAACAGATGTGAGAATATTAATCATTGAGTAGATAGTGTCATTCCTATACCCTCAAAAGACAGGTGCAGCAGGAGATAAGTGGCCTGAAGTCAAAGAGGGATTACTCTTCTTTGCACTGGAGGTTCTCCACTTCCACATTGAGGGGGGCAGCAGAAGGTGGTAGAGGTCTTTACTCTTACAGATGGAAGTGGTTGTTTTGGGTAGGTGGGAGATTTTTGGCCTGGCCCCTAGAAGTTTTTTTTAAAGGAAGATGATGAACTCAGCAGGAGATGGAAAAGCTCAAGGTGCTAATACACATGGAATATGACATCTTCTCACTTGAGGAGGGTGGCTATGAGGCAGCAGCAGGAATTGGGAGACCCTCTGCCTAGGGGAAAGACACCTGAGTCTCCCCCAGCTGCCTTTCCTCAAAGGACCCACTGTGCGCAGCAGAAGAGAGAAGGTTCAGGGTGCTCGTGCATGTATCATGGCTCAGCCATTATGTGTACTTGGACTAGACTCACCATCTTTCAGGGCCTAGTTTCTTAATCTATAACAGGAGCATTTTGGACTTGAAGACCAGTCCAGGATAAGCAGATCCCAGTCACCTTTTAATATGACAATTATAAGTAGGTCAGATAAAGATAAATGCAGAGGTTGGCAGGATATCTTTGGTGTCAAGAGCTATACTTAAAGCTCTCATCAGTCATTCTAGTTCTGTCTACTTGTCCCGCTTTTCACTCTAACCAAATAGCACCCCCCCCCAATTAGGTCATAAACTGTTTGAGAGCAGATACCACAAGTGATTTTTATACACACATGTATGTCCTCAGTGCCTGAAGGAGTTTCTCATACGTAATAGGCATTCATTCAATACGTAACCCTTGACTGAATGAGTAAATGAATCCATATCCATATTGGACTGATTTTTACAATGAATGATGGGGTAACTTGTTCTCACTTGCAATTTGCTCCCCAGTTCACTTTTCCTATTCACATCCTACCCATCCTTCAAACTCCAGCACCATTTTTTTCCACCCCTACCCCCCATTGATCTCTGTTTGAGGCAGATAGGTGACACAGCTTATTAGGCTTAGAATCAAGAAAACCTGAATTCAAATCCTGCCTCTGACCCTTGGTAAATGGTTGAATCTGCACAAGTCACTTAACCGCTCTTAGCCTTAGTTTGCTCATCTGTAAAATGGGGATTAAAGATAGCATCTATCTCTACCTCAGTGGATTGTTGTAAGAATAAAATGAGATAACATATGTGAATCACACTTAAGGATTATATAGTGCCAAATCTCTCTCTCTGTGTGTGTGTGTGTGTGTGTGTGTGTGCGTGCATGTGTGTGTGTGTTAGCTGGCACAATGGATAAAGCTCTGGACCTGGAGTCAGAAAGACTGAGTTCAAATCTGGTCTTGGACATTTCCTGGCTATGTGACCCTGAACAAGTCATTTAACCTTTTGTCTGCCTCAGTTTTCTCATCTCTAAAATGGAGATAATAATAATACCTACCTCCTAAGATTATTTGAGAATAAAATGAGATGTTTGTAAAACACTTTGCAAACCTTAAACCACTATGTAAATTTTAGCTTTTCTTGGCGATGGTGGTGGTGTTTCTTTCCTCTGAACACCTATTGTACTTAGCACCATGTACTTGGTGTATATTCCATACACACACACACACACATATATCAGGAGACTGGACAGTGATAGCCCAGACCTTACGGAGTGTGAAATATGCTCTACCATAGAAGATTTGTGTGCCTAGTTCTAGAAATACCTGATGGTATGAGATGTTGCTCCCTGATCCAGAGCACGTGCAGGCATTGTATGAATATTTCCTGTTGGCTCACTTTGTGGCAATAGAAAAAAAGTTTCTTGACATTGTGGGTTTAAAAATTTGGATGGGTCAGCAGAGATCCAGCAACTGAAGTCCACAGTGGAATCACTGACAGTCACAGAAGCTGAACTTCATGAAAATCCAGCCCTGAAGATCAACTTGCTTGAATTAGCCCAATAGTGAATCAACCTGGAAGTTAAATTACAAGTCTCGCCAGAAAGGAGGTGATTCATCCATCATCTATGCCATACTCAAAAGTGAACTTGGGTGGGAAAGGAATCTTCATAGTAACCTCTTAAATTTTATTTCACTTTTTCCAGGTAGAGGAGCATGGACTCCCAGATTTATAACTTTCACTCTACATTTTCTAAGTAAATATCGCTTTTAAAAGCTAAGTGATATTAATAGGCTAAATTGAATTGAAGAGTCATGAGTTAGTGAAAATGATACTGAGGCAATAATCTTTGGCAATTGATATTGGGGGGAACACATCATCTGGAAGCTCGAGAGCAACAATATTAGAGAAGTCACCCCTTAATTCCTCAGTTACCTCTAGAACTCTGAAGACAGAAATGTCCAAGCTCTGGGAACCCAAAATATCAGTGCAAGTTAGATTTGGGATCCTGAGCCCAGAGGGTCTATGCTCTACATATGGGATAAACACTGGACTTTTTGTTTCTTTTGGGACCCACTGGAGAGATATTTTTTCTTGGGACTCAGTTGGATTCCCTACATTTCAGAATCCACTGGGAACAAATTGAAGTATTTTCTCCTTTTATTTTTAAAGATGTTACTGTATGGTTTTCTGGTGTTTTTCCTTTTAAGTCAGACCAATTTCTTTGTGATAACTTCTGCTTTTTAAAAATGCTCATATAATTTGTTATGTTACTATCTTCAATATTAGTGTTATAGCTAATATAAAATGTGTGGATTTTGTCTTCATAAAATATCGGTATGTGGCTCATAAATGCTCATTTTGTAATTGTTTTAACATTTTAAACCCAATTAGGTAGATTGTCTTACTGTGATATCCTTAGAGATTACATGTTGATAGGAAAAAAGTTTGTCTGCTGTCCTAGGAACCTTGAGAAATCAACACCAAATTCTTAATCCTTATTAAGGAGCCTCACAAGTTTTCTGGGCTTACTTGGTTCTGTTTTCTCCTGAATCTAGTCTCCTTGTACTATTGTTGAGTGAGTTTTCTATTTTTTAATGCATATTTGTACAGATATGATTCCCCTCTCCAATCCCCTAGGACTGCTATAGCTATATCCTAGAAATTTTGGTATGTTATTTTTCATCATTATCACTTTCTTTTATATAATTATTAATTGTTGCTGTGATTTGCTCTCTGACTCATTCATTATTTAGGATTTCACCATTGTCTCCATTTGTATCTGTTTCTTTTGTTTGGTTGTTTTTTTCTGAACCAAAGATGACTTTTTCTTATGTTTTAGGATATAAAGAATGTATTTGCTGTTTCAGTCTTTTTACCTTTGTTTGCCATGTCGTACCTTAATCCAATTTAATTTTTGCAAAAGTTCTGTGTCAGGTTGAAAAAATACATATATTCTTTTGCAGTTCCATTTGGAAGGTGCTATCAGTCTTTTAGCTAGTTTTTCTAGCAATTTGTTCAGTTCTATATTTTCCCTTTTGTTTATCTTTCTGTTAGATTTATCCACAACTGAGAAAAAAATATTGAAATCTCTTGTCACTGTTATGTTACTGTCTATGTCTTCTTGAAACTTAGTTAATGTTTCCTTTATTAATTTGGATGCCAAGTCATGTGGAACATATAAATTTAATGCAGATATCAGTTTATTGTCTATGGTTCCTTTCAGCTTTATATAGTTTTCTTGTTTAACTCTTTTTTGTTTTTTTTTATGTTTTTACTTTGTCAGATAGAATGATTGGAACTTTTTTTTTAAATTCACTTTATGCATAGCATTTTCCCCCACTCCTTTACTTTTATTTTGAGTAGGTCTTTATTTTTTTATGTGTGTTTCTTGTAAGCTACAGATCTTGGGGTTTTGTATTCTTATCAGATCTATCAATTTTTCCCTTTGATTGGATTGCTTAATCCATTCATATTTAAGGTTATGAGAATTAGCTTTTCATTTTCCATCATATGTGTCTGATATTGTTGTTTCCATAAGTTTATGATTTTTCCTCCTTTTGCAATAAACACAGTACAATGTCTCTTTAGTTTCTTTAGCTTAATTTTTAAGAGGGACCTACTCCCAGTGTCCCCCTCCCATTTCTTTTTTAATATGAAATTTTATTTTATTTTCAGTTCCAAATTCTCTCCTTTACCCATTGGAAAGATCAACAAAAATAAAAACAAAACCCATTAGAAATATGTATAGTCACACAAAATAAATTTCTGCATTAGTTATGTCTCTCCCTCCCCCTAAAAGAAAAAGAAACAAGGAAAAAAATATACTTCAGTTTGCTCTACGAATTCACTCATTTTATGTATGGGGCTGGATAATATGTTTCTTCAAGAGTCTTTTGAAATTGTGGTTGATCTTTCATTGTGTTGATTAAAGTTAAATTCAAAGTTGATAATCTTCATAATATTACTGTTATAGTATAAATTGTTCTCCTGGTTCTAGTCACTTCACTTTCCATTAGTTCACACAAGTGTTCCCAGGCTTTTCTGAAACCCTCCCTTTCATAATTTTCTATAGCACAAAAGTATTCCATCACATTCATATGTAGTAACTTGTTCAGCTGTTCCTCAATTGATAAGCATCCCCTCAATTTCCAATCTTTTGCCACTACAAAGAAAGATACTTTACTCTTTCTTTTATCTCTTTTGCGTATAGACCTAAAAACATTTTCTGGGTCAAAGGGACAATTTAATAACTTCTTGGGTTTAATTCCAAATCAGTTTCCAGAATGGTTGGACAAGTTCACAGTTACACCAAAAATGCACTAGTGTACTTGTTTTCCTATAATCCCTTTAGCATTTGTAACTTTCCTTTTTAGTCATATTAGCCAATCCAATGGGTGTCAGATGCTTGTTTTAATTTGCATTTCAGTGTTGTTTTAATTTGCATCTCTCTGATTATTAGTAGTTTAGAATATTTTATATGGCTATTCACAGATTGGATTTCTTCCTTTAAAAACTGCTTATTTATATTCTTTGACCATTTATTAATTGGAGTTTCCTCACATTTGTTATCCATTTGTCTTTGGAATTTTACAAATGAGTTCCTTTTTATTTCTTGTTTTTTTTTGTTTGTTTTCTTTTTTTTGGCTAGTCAATAAGGTTAAGTGACTTGCCCAGGGTCACACAGCTAGCAACTGTTATGTCTGAGGTCAAATTTGAACTCAGATCCTCCTGAATCCAGGGCTGGTGCTCTATCTACTGTGCCATCTAGCTGCCCCTTTATTTCCTGTTTTTAATCTGGCTATTTATACCTCACCCCCTTTTTGTCTTCTCAGTCAAGTAGAATCCTCCTTTTTCTACCTCCTTTTTCTACTCTCCTCCAACTGTATTTTTATTAAATTTCATTTTTAGCTTGCTTCTTTCCAGAGAGTATTTCTTTCCCTTTCTCTCTTCATTATCCATCCTCCCTTTCTCTCTACTCTAGACCCTCATCTTCTGATTCATGGTCCTTATATTTATCTAGTTCAGGGGTGGGGAACCTGTGGCCTTGAGACCACATGCAGCCCTAGGTCCTCAAGTACAGTCCTTTTGACTGTGTCCACACTTCACAGAAGGAATCCCCTTAGTATTTGAGGTCCCTTGAGGACCTAGAGGGCCACATGTGGCCTCAAGGCCACAGGTTACCCCCCCCATGGCTGATCTGGTCCCTCTCTATTCTCTACATTCCTTGTAGAATCAAAACTTTGAAAGTATCCATTCTGGGTCTCGAGAAGTTTCTGTCATTGCCCTGGAGATTCTCCTTTTACATTTTGTCTCACTTTTAGAAATATACTTATTCCTGTAGGGTGATAGAGAGGACACAGCCCCATGGCAGGACCCATGCCCCAATTTTGCAGCCCATCACTCATTTCTGCCCTTTGGTCACCAATCCTTCCCCATTTGCTTCAAAATCTACACCCCACCCATATCAACTCTCTCATCTATCAGTTTCCCCCCAGGAGCTCTGATTCCCACCCTCCTGAGATGGGATAACTGGCCTCTCCACATACCAAATCCCCTAGACAATACCCAGTGCAAAGTCCCCACCTCCCTTCACAGAACATCTCTCTTTGTCCATGGAACCATTTATCAGTGGTACTCCCCCTCCATCACTAAAACAAGGCCTCCCTTTCCTCCCTCCTTTTTTCAACTACTCCTCATGCTCTCTCATATACTGCCCTGAAAGCTTTTTCCTAAGAGATCACAGGAGTCACCTTTCCCTCATTGCTAGCCCTTACCTTGACCAGGACTCAGCATACCCTCTCCTCTATTTTACTTCCCCCACTTCTGAGCACCTTCCCTTGCATTCTCTAATTTAGGCTCACAAAAAAACAAACAAAAACAAAATGATTGAAATATTAGCAGAGTGTGGAGAGGATCAGTCCATGATGGCCTAGGCCCACCTCTCCATCATTACTTCCACTTTGTTTTCAATCTTCATCTCTGTTTCCTTGTGCACATTTAAGAAGAAGCATTTTAATGGTTTCTTTGCTATACTCTTGCTGTTGCTGACCTTGGCTGATGCATTTATTCCCTGTCCTGAATTTCTGTTGTGTGGAGTTTTTGAGAAGCAAACATTCTCTTCTTGTCTTGTTTTCTTTCTAAGAATGCTTTGAATGCTTATTTATTATTGAACATCTATCTTTTTTCATTTATGGTTATGCTCAGATTTGCAGGGTAGGTCATCTTGGGCTGCATTTTGAACTCCATTGCTCTTGGAACATATCTCCTGAATTTTCTGGTGGGTGAAGAACAGTCTTGTGGTATTTGAATTTTCTTTCCTTTGTATTTGAAGGTCTTTCTCCTAGTTGCTTACAGAATTCATTGTTTCTCCATGGAACTATTAAACTTAACCACTATGTGCCTTAGAATGTTCAGCTCCTTTTTTTTTGGTGAGGATGGAGATGGGAGGCAAATCAAAGGATTACTTTATTGACACTGTTTTCTGTGTTCAGAAATTCTGAGCAGTTTCCTTGTATTATTTCTTTCATTCTTGTTTCAGGATTTTTAGACTTGTCATGTTCTTTTGGGAGACCTATACTTCTTTTTTTGTTTTGTTTTGTTTTTTAGGCAAGTGGGGTTAAGCGATTTGCCCAGGATCACACAGCTAGTAAGTGTCAAGTGTTTGATCTGAGGCCTGACCTCAGGGCTGGTGCTCTATACACTGTGCCACCTAGCTGCCCCCAAGACCTATACTTCTTAAGATACCTCTACACATTCTGTACTTGAGATCAATATGTTTTTCTTGAAAGGAGTGTGTATTTTTAAAAATGTTATTTTTTTTTTTTGCTTCTCCTCTTCTAGATTGGCCTTCATTTCTTTGCATTTGCTTTCTCAATTATTTGTGTTCTTTTTTGTTTCTTTATTGGGATTTGACACCATAGATTTTTTTTTCTATTTTGGCAAATATTTTTGTGGTTCAAACCATAATTTCTGCTCTCTTTTTTTAAATCATTCAGTTACAGTGCCTTTTGATTTCATGATCTCCTCAAAATCCACAAGAACTTTATCTGGTGCTGAATTATGTTCTTTTGTTTGCAACATTTATCCATAGATGCCTGAACTAGTTTACCAGATCTGGAGACCATATTTCCTTCTGTTATTAGCTTCTTCCCTGTTGGTTTATCTGTTTATCTTCAAGGTCTTTTGAGTTTTCTTCCTCCTAAGATCTTTGGTAATTTCTGTCTTGTTTTCCCCTCTTGCTTACTTTCTGACTTCCTCTCTTGTCTTTGTTGTTTCTCTGGAGTGGGATCTCAAAGAATCTCAACCATCTCCCACAAAAGGCAATTTATGATTACCAGCCCCAAGTGACTTTTGGGGTGAGGGAATAGAACTACCCCCAGCTGGATGCTGGGTTCTTTCCCTCAGGCTTACTGGGTTGCCTTATATCTCCCCGCACATGACATCCTAACTCATTCTCTCTGTTTCTCAGTTCTGTAGCATAGCAGTAGAGAATGCTGCCATACTGCTGCTATTGAAGCCTGAGTAAATTTCTGTAGTTTGGAGTTTGGATTTCAGTGGCATATAGTTGAGTTCTATTACAAGCCCAGACATATGTCCTGCCCCATTCCCTCTGTTCCACTGCTCACCTGCAGAGCTCTATTGCAATACAGAATGCTTCTCTGGTGCTGGCTATCACAGCCTCAGCAAATTTCTGCAGCATGGAGTTTGTATCTCCAAAGCACTGGAGGGAGGTGGGATTAAGATGTGAGGTTTCATTCTACTGTAAGCCCCTAGGTTAGGTCCACTTATGTAGTTTTGCTGCTAGGAGGTAGGGGAGAGAGTGCTGAGTAAGCACAAGTTAGGCATTAGTTCATGGAGTTTTTATCTTCTTTGGTAAAAAATGTCAGGTTTTTTGGTTTGCTCGATAGAAATGACAATGGGAAGCTGGAGTATACTCCCTTCCTTTTTTTTATTGTGGTTCAGTAGTAATATTTGTGAATGACATACCTATTATTTAGGAAAATGAAGCATTTTTTTTTCAAAAAGAGCTTTGACTAGGCAACAAAGGGGAAAGAAAACAAAATAGAAAAGTACAGAATGTACAGATTTGTAGAGGACAGATTACTTTATACTAAACTCAATAACAGATTATTTTAACCAACAGAGTTTGTGGGACACTCATCCATATTCCTTTCTTCCACCTGTGTTGGAGGCAGAGGTGTGCTGGTAAAAATGTTTAAGAACCAGGCTTTGGTGGGGGGAGGTAGGGCACGCTTAATACACTTTTAAGTTTGATCCACATTATCAACATTTTCTCCACCATTTTTTAAGTCTAGACAATAAAAAAGAATAAGTAAAGTCCTGATTTATAGTATTTGCCAATTACTAAGGAGTAAATGCTCACATTGAAGATTTAGCAATTGGCTCAATATAAACTGGTTTCAGCACACCCTTGGATAAATATTAAATTAAGTTACTCCAACTTCTAGACTGAGACAGGTTTATGTTGTCACTACTCCATGGTCTTATGGTGTCCTTCATTTCCTCTAAAATCTGTTTCCCAAGCTTATTATTTGTTGTGCACTACTCCCAAGTCATTTTCTCTGGACCTCATACCCTTCTGTTCTGAAGTCATAAGACTAAGATTTCTTCTCATTATATCCTTTTACCCTTATACCTATGAGCTAATTCCTACAGTAATAGGAACCTCTGCACTGTGTTCCATGACAAGGGTGGAAAAATACAATTCTGTACTGATCAATCCATTTGTGGAAATAATTGCCCTCCAAATCTTGTACAGATAGAAAAAAATAGATTTTAAAAAATTCAAACAAGTTTATGAATAATATCTATCAACTGATGCTAAGAGAAGCTGAAATACACCTTACCTTTAGCAGTGAAATCAGGGATAAAAAACATGCCATCCCATGGGGTGTCCCTTGGGGCCACTGTTGGCAAGAGAAAATGGGGCTACATGAATTATGGTTCTGACAAAGAAGTGCAGTTCTTACATGTGTATGGCATAGGTATTTGAGAACCTCATTTAGAATAAAATGTTCTTCCAAAAGAGCCCTGGCCCTTCTCAGTAACCTATTGTGGATTCCTATTTGCACCTAGCACAATACAGGTCATTTGCTTTGTCTCAGAATATACTGTCACTTGGGAATCAGTAACCTAAGAGATAATTTCTTTCCCTAAGTGCCTTTGCAGTAGTTAAGCCCAGAAGGAACAATCTGAGCAAGACTCTTTAGACTTGAACTTGATGGGGGAGGGGAGGGAAAGAAGGGGAAATTTTTTTTTCCTTCGGTGTTTTCCATCAAATGAGTTTGCTATACTATTAGGGTTCAATATTAAGGGTGAAGTTAGATGGCTTTTGTGTGTGTATGTGTGTGTATGTGTGTGTATGTATTCATGTGCATATACGTGAGAGTGTATGTGGGTAACAATATTTAGCTTCCTTCAGAGTTGTTCTTTGCTCACCATACTCATCATTAGGTTCTTTTGCTAGTATTATATTGGGCATATTCATTTAGTTTGATTTTGTGTCTGTGTGGAATATAGTCTCAAATCTTTCTGCAAGCAGTTCTATTAAAAAGAAGAATAGGCAAAAATCAGAGGAAGGTTAAAAAGCAAGGTCGTGAGCATGTCAGCCTGAGAGTGAATGACAGTCTGTGTTCAAGGAGTGGAACTGATTCCATTCCAACTATCCGAGCAAGCTGATACATCTTTGGCATAATGTGGTTTAGGTGGCTCTTTCTATAAGTAGAGAAAAATGGTCATTACTAAGGACCCAAATGATCCTCCTATTCAAGTAACAAATTAACTCTGCCATTTCCATTTCCGTATGTTTGGGACTGGTTTGATGACTAGTGTAAAAGTTGGTGGAAAACTAGTTACAGGGGAAATGCCATGCTTTTTTCTTCTAGATGTAAATTAATGTAACTGATGCTCTCACTTGAAAATCGTGTCACCTCACTTCCATTTCTGCTCTTTACAATCTGAGTCACTGCGTGACAATAAGAATTACACTCCCTGGCTTTTAAATTTGCAGAAGTTAAATGATACAAATCAATAACTAAGTTTACTTTTGGGAAAGGTGAAGGTAGATCATATTTCTTTACTGGACCTTTTAGAATATTTTCAAACTCTAGAGTTATTATCATCATTATTATTTTTTGCCTGTGATAGTGAGTTAAGCTGATCCAGGACTGAGTCCTTTTTGAAGTGATAGGAACATTTACTTATTCCACAGCTTCTGTCTCTTTAACAGAAAAAAAATTAATGGGTGGAGAAGGTGGTTGAAGCTCTTTCAATTTAGCCACTTGTTCTGGTATAAGGGAAGCCTTCCTGCAGTCTCAGAGTCCTGCCCGGGTCCTAGCACTCAGATCTTCTACTAGCTGACAGACCTGCTGGGCTTCACCACCTGCTGAGATAAAGTGGAAAACCCTGTCGCTCCTGCCAGCCACCCAGAGCAGTTACTGGGCAGGGCAGCAATGGTCGGAGGCATGAAATAGCCACTGGTGCACAGTGCTTCAGTCAAGTGGCTTCAGCCTAGAAGATAAGGGGTAGTGTACCAAGATCGATCATGCTTCTCCCTCTTTGAAGCTCTTTGCTCTCGGACCCCCAACCCCTCTTCCCTACGAAACAGTCAGACACCGAAGCCCGCACTTCACCCCTGACCCCAGTTCTTCTCTGTTCTTGAAAAACCTCTGAGAACAAGCAGTTCTCCTACCCTAAAAAAAGAATAGGTCGAGTTCCAACCCCAAGATCCCCTTCCCGGGGATTCTGTCCTGCCCTGCTCTTCCTCTTTCCCACTTCTGGTCCTGTGCAGCCTCTCGGGTTTTGCCTTATGCAAGAGCAGCGATTCCCGGCAACAGAAAAGGTTCTTATCCACCTGCTCACCCCAGGGACTGAATACACACACACATGCATACATATACATACATACAAGCGCACTCACGCTAATACACAGTACAGAAATCCACAGTGACCTGCTCGCGACTAGAGATCCTTTACTGTACTCCACCAGGTCACAATCTCTCTCTCATCCCTTGTATGGTTCAAAACGCTACCTGCAACCCCTTTGCCAGATACCAAGAGCCTAGTGATGAATACAAAAGAGACAGGACTTTCCTCCCTCGCCCACAAATGCACAAGCTGCTCTTTCACAATCCTCTTTTCCTCTCTCGGGTTTGATGCAGGGGACCCCTCCCTTCACCTCTTTCTTCTCCCCTTCCCCTGTTTCTAGCAAATCTACCAACCTCTTCCAAAATCTTCTACAAAGAAGAGGGAACAGATAGTGTTGGCCCTACACACCTTAGCCTCTCTGGGATAAGGAAGGTCCCACTTCTCCACCCTTTTTCCTCCTCCTTCTCCTCAGGGGGCCCTCCTTTCCCCTCCCCCTTTCGTACAGGGCTGGGAGCGGCAGCAGCTGGGAGAGAAGGGATGAGGTCATCCTCTCACTCGGAGTCAGCTGGTGGAGGAGAGAAAGAGGGAGGGAGGGAGAGGGGAGGAATGTACAGGTCCGAGGACCGCCGCCGCGGCTGCTGCTGCTGCTGGCGGCGGCGGCGGCTCGGACAGCAGCAGCAACCGGGAAAAGAGGGAGAAGAAGAAGAAAAAGAAGGGGACTGGAAAGGGAGGGATAAGAAGGTTGGCTTTCTGTAGGCAGCCAGGCGGCGCTCCAGCTGGAGGAAGGGGAGCTGCTAGCCCCAGCCCAGATCCTACCTACCCAGCCATCCAGTCAGCTAGGAAATCAGGGAGTGGAGTAGCAGTAGCAGCAGCAGCAGAGGAAAAGGCGGAGGGAGGGAGTAAAGAAGGAAAGGGAGGGGAAGGAAGGAGGGGAAAGAGAAGAGAGAAAAAGGAGGTGGCTGTAGGAGGAGACAGCAGGGGGGAAAGGTGTCAGATAAAGGAGGGTTTTTCTCTGGTTTTAAGGCATCATGGCCGCTAAGTCAGACGGGAGGCTGAAAATGAAGAAGAGCAGCGACGTGGCGTTCACCCCGCTGCAGAATTCGGACCACTCGGGCTCGGTTCAGGGATTGGCTCCGGGTTTGCCGTCGGGGTCTGGAGCTGAGGACGAGGAGGCAGCCGGTGGTGGCTGCTGTACGGACGGTGGTGGTGGTGGCTGCTCCCGGTGTTGCTGCTGCGGCGGCGGCAGCGGTAGTTCGGGCGGCGGCTCGGGGGTCTCTGGCGGAGGCGGCGGCGGTGGTGGGGGGGGCTCCTCCTCGTTGTGCCTGCGTCTAGGCAGGGAGCAGCAACGCTACTCGCTGTGGGACTGCCTCTGGATCCTAGCCGCTGTGGCTGTGTACTTCGCGGATGTGGGTACAGACATCTGGCTGGCAGTGGACTACTACCTGAGGGGCCAGAGGTGGTGGTTTGGACTCACTCTCTTCTTCGTGGTGCTGGGTTCCCTCTCTGTGCAGGTGTTCAGCTTCCGCTGGTTCGTGCACGATTTCAGTACCGAGGACAGCTCCACGAGCACCTCAGCAGCGGCTGCAGCCACTGGTTCCTCTAGCTGCGCGCAGCCTGCAGCTGACTTCAAGACGGTGGTCAGCGGGGGGTCTGCAATTGGAGAAGGAGATGCTCGTCCTTCAACACCGCAAAGGCAAGCTTCAAATGCCAGCAAGAGCTATACCACCACCAACAGCAGCAACAGCAACAGTGCCACCCGGGCCAGCGGCAAGAACAGGTCTGCGTCCTGTTCATTCTGCATCTGGCTCCTGCAGTCACTCATCCACATCTTGCAGCTCGGGCAAATCTGGAGGTACTGTATCAGGGGTGGAGGGAAAGAGAGAGGCTTGCTGCCAATATTACACGACCACCCACTTTCGTTTTTACAGTTATAGTTTGTGGTGATATTGTCTAAGTCACACTTTCTTAGATACTTTGGACACTTGCAGAGTCTGATGATTTTTTTTTTTTCAATTTGAAGCTATTATCTTGGGAAAGGAATAGAGAACGAGAAAAGTAGTGTTGATTACCCCACCCTTCCTCACTCTCCTTTTGTAGCTTTTTCACTTGCTACAGTCTCTTCCACCTTTTTTTTTAAACTGATAATGCTTTGGTGAGTGGGAGGGGGTCCACTGACAATCTTTTAACTATATTTTAAATGTAGAACTTGTTAGATTTGGGAGTGCTACATGGGCAACTGTATTCTTTTTGTTACAGAAAATTTCTACTTCTAGTTAGATGTGATTGATCATCTATCAGAAGCGCTCAGGTTTTCAGCGTTCTTCCCGTGACAACGCTAGATTCAAAAGGAAAGTGCCTGGCAGATACAGAGTTAGTTGTCTTTGCATGTGGATATCGAGTTGTTGGTGTGATACTCCTTTTTTAGGTTGATGTAAATGACTACCATAAAAGCTTGTGTTATGTGGACTCAAGATCACTTCTTTAGTTCATCAGGTTCTCTATCATCATGCTTATTTCTAAACTGATTAAAAACTCATGAAGAGAGAGGCAGTGCCTGTATATGTGGTAATGCTGTTGGCATCTAGTTAGTGGTTTTCCTCTGTTAACATAAAGCAGATGAGATAGCAATCTTCTTACATATGAATCACTTAAAATTTTAAATGGAAATGCTAACTTGAACTTGTTAGGTGAAAGAATCCATTTATTTCATAGATTTGGATATAGTATGCAAAGTGATTGTTTTGGGGTAATATTTTTTTTAAAAAAGTTTTTTGGAAGCCTTTAAGAGCAACGTTTTACAGTATATTGAATTCCATATATATGAAAGAATGCAAATAAAGATGTTAGTACTCTGAGACGTCTCAAATCTTCCTACTGAATGGGCAGTACAGGTCCTTGTAACTGTGCCACAAGTAAAAATAGAAAACTTCTTAGAAAGTTAGTCTAGGTAGGAAATATGGTTCTATACTTCACTATACCAATACTATGTTAAAAACTCTCATTCCTTGTGATGTCTTGAGGTATAAGAATTTCAAATATGGTAACTGAATAGAGAAAGGCCATGTGAAAGTAACTTTTAGACCTTGTGGAGTTGAAGACTTATCTGAGTTTTCTGAATCCTTTCATTTAACACCACTGCTTGCAATTAAGAAAGTGATCAGCCTGGTCCTCTAATAGGTTTCCTACTATGAGAGGGCTTCTGTAGAGACTGGCATAAAATGATTAAGAATTATTTCTTTCCAGAAGTCCCAGAGTTTTGTAAAAAGTATCTAGACAACCAGTAACATAAGAGAACTTGAATTTTGATACCCCCACAATTTGAACACCTCATAATATTTTAAAACACCATTCTTAAATGTGAAAGTCCTATTTCCAATGGATTTAAAATGTTGCAATGATTTATTTCTTTGAATTATTTTTTCATGTTTATGAAACTCCAAGTTCAACATGAAGCATCTATGGTGTTTACCTTTGAACAAGTAATGTGAACATTTAATGATAACCAAAACTACAATAGCAGATATTTTAGAATTTTGGATTATGACAACTTTTTGTAAAATTTAGACAATTTTTGAAAACTGCTTTTCTTCAGTCATCTTTAGTATTCCACATCAGATTTTCTTTTGAGATGTATAGTAAGAATTCAAGTGCTTTGCAAAATAATAAAATGAAATAGAATTATTATTCTTAGAAGGTGGCTTTCAATAAAGAATCATTTGCAAAGTTTTGTGAACTTCAGTAGTTCTTTTGATCATTGTTGTACTTAAATAAACTTTTCCAAATGAAAAGGGATGTGTAGTTTGTCCTGAGGAAAAAGAAGGAAAAATAAAAAGCTTTTAAATATCAAAGTTGTACCATATCCCAATTCATATACAAAGGGCAGTAGGAGGAAGGAGGTGTGGAGGTAGAGATGAAAAGCTGTAACTGTCATATCATGCCATGGCTATGTAGTATATAGCTTATCTCATAGGAATGGCAATGCTGATAGTTTGATCTTCTTACTAAATATTCACATAACCTTTTTCTTGGAAGCCTCAGAACATGCCAAAAGAATTTCATCTTCTGGGAGGTAAAGCTATTGGTGGACTTAATTTCTCATGTTTCTCCCACATTTTCAGGAAAACTGGGTTAATGAAGTAACCTAGCAGCTGGCCCACCTTAACATTTTCCACAAGTTGTGGCTGATAGTTATAGATAATTAGGATAGTCTGTTATGACCACACTCAAAGACTAGTTAGCTTCTTTTGCACTTCACAAATCCTCATCTTCTAATTCATTGGCTTTCTTTTATACTATCTAGTAGAAGAGAACAAGGGAAAAACTTAAAAACTGTATAGAAGAAAACATTCCCAAAATTACACATTTTCCTTTTCTTCGAAGGCTTAAATTAGGACTTTGGGAAATATATTATTTTTACTAATTTAAATGAAATGGTACTGATTTTATTAAGATTATACTATAAACTAGAGAATTTTGCAATAGCCTAATTCTTTAAAATAGTAAGAATTCCATTCACTCACAGAGCTGTTGTTCAGAAGCTCTGAACTAAAAATATACAACAGTACCCAATGGGCCAAAGCACATGAGGTCATTATTCATGTTTTAGAATGCTACTTTCTCTGATCAATACAATAGATTTTAGCTAGCTTGGTAACTTTTTATTGTAAGTGTTTTCATGAAATTCTAGTTATTTTAGGAGACTGGGAAAATTCTAAAAGTTGTCAGGGGAAAAAAACTCTTTAAAATGATATCAAAATGCTGATTTGGTTGGAAATTGTCATTTGGAATATTCTAGTCAAGATTCATATTTACTTATGCATTTCTTACAGATGCAATTGCTGTAAGCGATGATACATATTCATTTTAATTAAAGCTTACTAATGGGAAATAAATGGTGGTTTTTAATGTTGCATGGGGTGATCCTGGGAAAGAGCTATTTGAAATGATGAAAGTGAACTTTTCCTGCCTTAGCAATTATGACTACAAAAGAACTCTGTTAATGAATAAAAAAAGTAACATTCTTCCTTCTTGTTCCTTTTCTCTGAGTTTGACAACTTATTAGGGGTGGAATTTAGTCCATGAGAAACCCAACATCTCATAGAAATGTTTTCAGCCAGCTATGGACCAGGTTGAGAAATCTTTTTAGAGGTGACTCATTGACAGCAATTTCTTTTTTAGTTAGTCAACAAGCATTGATTTAACATCTGCTATGTGGCAGGCACAGTGCTAAATGCTAGAGATACGAAAAAAAAGGAGCAAAAGGCAATTCCTACTCTCAAGGAGCTTACAGTCTAATGAAAGATAATATGAATACAACTATGTACAAACAAGACATATACAGGATAAATTGGAAATAATCGATGGAGGCTAGGCATTAGCATTAAGGTGGATCAACAAAGGCTTCTTATAAAAATAGGATTTTAGCTGGGACTTGAAGGGAGCCAGGAGGCAGAGACTGGGTGGGTAGAAGTATTCTAGGAGAGGGAGACAGACAGCTAGTGAAAATACTTGGAATGTGGAGATTGGAGTGCCTTGTGCAAGGAACAGTAAGGAGGCCAGTGTCGCTGAATCTTAGAGTACTTAGAGGAGAGTAAATTAGAAGAAGACTGGAAAGGTAGAGGCCAGGAACAAGGTTGTAAAAGACTTTGGATACCAGACAGAATTTTATATTTGATCCTGGAAGTGATAGGGAGCCACTGGAATTAATAAACACCTCTTTGTAAGATTTATACTAGTTCTATCTAGTCTGCAGTTTTCTAATTTTAAAAATGTATTCTTGGTCAGTATTTATTTTGCCATTTTAGTCATAGTTTTCTAATATAAATATATAAATATAAATATAAATTTATATTTGTTCATTGTCACTGTAATACCTTGAACTTTTATATCAATTGTTTGAAACAATGATGGCAGGCAAGAACAATAGTTACCATGCTTACATTATGTCCTCAGAGATGCCTAACAATGACATGGTAAGCATAAATCCTTCATAACTAGTAGGAATTGTGTTGAATCACAGATTGCTACAGACCTAAGATTTGAAGGTGTAAAATTGATGATAGGTTCTTCTATGTTCTTTCCTAACTAATTCATATCTGTTGTGTGTCCAGTTTTGGTCAACACATTTTAAGAAGGATTAAGAAGCTAGAGTACCTTTAGAGAAGGGTTGTTATAATGGTGAAGGGGACTCAAAAGGAGACTGCTACAAAAGGAAAGCTTGGAAAAAGTTTGGTGATAGAGGAGAAACAAAAGCCATCTTCAAATATTTAAAGATCCATTATGTGGAAGAGAGATTCTTCTTGTTTTTCTTGGCCTTGGAGGGGAAAACTGGGGAAGTTAAAAGGAGGATTTTTAAAAATTCTAATAATTTAATTCCAAAATTAGAATATTTAACCTTTGGTGAAAGAAGAAAATAGCTTGGTGAGTTCTCTGTCACTAGAAACCTTCAAGGAAGGATTAGTTGACTATTTATTGGGAATTTTATAAGAAAAAAAAACTTTTTTTTGTTTCATTCCACTTTGTACTTCTGGGTGTCTGGTTAATTTAAAGTCCCTTTTTGTGGTGTATTTCCCTGATGTTCTGGTTAGTCTATGCCATAAGTTTGGCCAAGAAAATTATCACTACAATGGATAACAACATGACCCCTGTCATTAGAAAGTAGCTCTGAGCACAGAAGAAAATACCTAGGAAAGTGCAGAAAACTTTTAAAAATGAAAGATAACCCATAGACAAGTCAGGAAAAAAAAATCATTATTGATTGTGTGTTAACTCACCATTCGGCTTTACATGCATCACAAAAGATTAGTGCCATCTGTCATTTTGTCTTCCCTTCCACAAAGCCTCGGTGAAGGAGTTAAAATGTTGGTTTATTTTAAAGGAACTGGCTAGTTCTAAAGCCAAACTTTCATTCCATGTCTGCCTCAGGCATCTCTCTTTCACTGACAGAACTCCTAGTGATTTCAAAGGTGCCTTCTGGTATGAGTGTGTCAATAGACAGAGCCTGATATGAGAACTACCTTCCCAAAAGAACCAGTTGAGTAATAGTATTATTTGTTAAATGATATTGCATAGAAAATAAAGTATTGGCCATGTTCTTTGAATTTAAATTTCATTTTTAGATTATCATTGGAAAAAGCTAGGCTTTACTTTCTTGATGTTTGGAGAATAATCTCATGCCATTCTATATGCCTTTCAAAATACAACCATATTTATATGGCACTTGATCCTCACAACTCTGTGAAGCAAGGAGAGAAATTGTTATTATCCCCACTTTATGCATGTAGGGACCAAGTAGCAGAAAATGTTTGGCTACCCTAAGGTCAGAACAGTAATTAGTTGTAGGTCCAGGGCTAGGGCCCAGCAGCTTAATTCCTAGTATTATTCTTTTTTTCTGCCAGACTCAGCTGCCACATACTTAGTCTTGCACTAAGTAAAAAGAGCAATCAGAGAGTTTGTTTGGAAACATGCAGTTATGCCTCTTTACAATCTTTTCACTGGTTTGTGGATATAAAGTCTTCCCAGGAGGATCACAAATCTATGTAACTTCTCCAAATGCTAGGCTTAGTATTTCAATTTTAGCTGACAGATATGTAAAATCCTATGTAACTCTACAGTTCCCTGTGCTTTTATTTCAGCCTCTCAGTGTTGGGTCTTTCTGGACTGTTTGAGTAAATGATGCGGAGATCCTGAGTACTAAACCTACCTCTTTCAGTATCATGGATGCAAAGGATTTAAATTGCTTTAACCTAGTTGAACTACATGTGCACTGTTTTCCTCATGAGGTGGAAAGAACATATTTATCATGCAGATTATTACCCATAAGACTGGCAAATCTTGCCAGAAATAGATAAATATCAAGGTTGATAGTAATAAGTATTTTTAAATATCTATGTATTATTTGCCTTCTGTTTGAGGAGTAGTAGTGAATTCTGAATTTCTTGCCTAAAACACATGTGCTCAGTTATTTATTTCTAAGTCATTGATGCCTGTGTGTCAATTCTTTAGTTTCCCATTATATATTTTCTATTTTTTGTAGAGAGAGAAATTCTAAGTTTATGCTTTTAAATAATATTGCCACGATAAGAATCAAATAGAATCACTGTCCTTCTATGGAACTGTTTGATGTAATCTCATAAATACAGTTGTTTTTCTTCCTTTAGAGGTTAAAGAGAGCTTGTGAGAATAAGGATGAAGGATTAAAATTGGGCTAATTCTTTTTTTGTAATTATTTCAAACTTTAGACTAAAAAAAGATGAAATAACAGAAGAAATGAAAGCTTTGAAGAGTTCTCAAATATGAAACAGTATTATCTATATAAGTGTTGAAATAAAGATTTTTATTTGGATTTCCAGGGGGCAAATATTTGTAGTTCTCTTGATATAGCCCTATCTAAGTATATAAAGACATTTTAAATGTTGACATTCAAGAAGAATTTAAATGGATACACAAATATTATAATGTTATCTGTTTGATTTTTGTAAAAATGGTGCACAGTGATTCACAATGGGAAAATATTTCCTGCCATTGCCTATCCTTAGATTATATTTCTGCACACTATATGATTGTCAATGGAGGACACAAATTCTTAGAATGACTGTAGTTGATAGCCTAGTGGAAAACAGCAAACATGATGGATGGCACTTCTAAAATGATGGCATGACCATAGGGATTTATAGATATTACCAAATATCTATATCTAACTCTTTCTTCTCCAGGGAAGATTGGCTAACTTTGTTACCAATCTGTCCTCTTAGACTGCTAATGAAAGTGAATCAGGAAATGGAAGCAAATAGCTTGAAAACTGTCAAAGTACTGCTAAATGTACCTAGGTTGTCTGAAATTACCAACTTTTTTTTTATAATTGGGGCTAAATATCTCAAGGAGTTGAGTCTCATTGGGACAGCTGCACCTGCAACTAAATGGCCACATCTACATTCCTATACCTGCTGGCAAGAATTGATAAATAATACATTCTACCTGGGGAAACTGTGAGTTAACAGTTTTTTACAGTCTTCCCTTCCTAATACGTGAATGTCTAGGCACACAACTGGACACTAAATGGTAAATTTTGGTGTCTACTCTACTCTTCTTTGCCTTTGTAGAGGCAGCTTATGGGTAGATGTGTCACAGTAAAGTGAGGTAGAGAAAAGAGATAATTCTTAAGATAAACTAGGCCCAAATGTTTGTGGCAGCAGTAGATAACTACATGGTCCCTTTTGGTCTTTTCTGACTATAAGAGGATGTGGTGATAGTCCCAGCCTGGAAGATCAGTAACAGACTGGTAGTGAATCAGCTTGTGAAAGTCTCCTTTCAGAGAGTGGTTAATGCAGAGGCACAATAGTAGAGTAGATAAAACAGTAGACTGGGAATAAAGAGACCCAAGTTCTCACTCTTGATTTCACATTTTGTTTTTTCCAACTTGATTATTTTTATTTTATTTTTTAATTTAAAAGCATTTTATAATTTTAACCACACCTCCCACTGTCTTCTCGCTGAGCAAATTAAAAAGAAAAAGAAAAAGAAAGTCCTCAGTGAATACCTTTATAGTGTGGCAAGACAAATTCACACATAAGTCATGTCTGTAAATGCCTTCTTTTGCATTTCATCACCTCTCTGTCATGAGGTGATTGGCATGTTTCATCTTCATCCTTTTGGTCTTCTGTTTTATCATTGCACTGATCAGAGTTCTAAAGTCCTTAAAAATTGTTTTTCTCTGTAACACTAACATTGTGCGAATTGTTTCTACTAGTTTTCACCTTGCTCTTCATTGGCTCATAGGTATCTTCACAATTTCCACTGAAATTGTCCGCCTCATCTTTTCTTATTGTACAATACCATTCCATTCCATTCTTATACCAAAATTTGCTTAACCTTTCCCAAACAGGAGGAACTTTCCTAGTGTTCCAATATTTGGCAAATGAAAAAGAACTGTAGCAAATATTTTATGCATATATATCCTTTTCCCCTTTGGGGGGTTTCTTTGGAGGTACATGCTTAATAAGTAGAATTTCTGGGACAAAGTATAGGCTCAGTTTATTAATTTTCTGAACATAGTTTCAAAATGCTTACCAAAATGGCTGGACTAATTCATAGCTATATTAATAGTGCATTTAAGTACTTGTTTTTCCATAGCACTTTCAACATCTATCACTTTTCTCTTTTGGTATCTTTGCCAGTCTATGGGTACCTCAAAATTGCTTTCATTTGCCTTTCTATAATTATTACTAATTTAAAACATTTTTCATAGGACTGCTGATAGCTTGGATTTCTTCTTTTGAAAACTGCCTATTCATATCCTTTGACCATTTGCTTATTGGGGAATGACTCTTAGTCTTATAGATTTGAATGAGTTCCTTATATATCTTTTATATGGACCTTTTATCACAGAAAATTGTTGCCTTTTAATGAACTTTGGATGAGTAGGTTATCAGTAGGTGGATTTATCATCTTCCTGAAAAATGAAGGTAATTCAGGCATAGAGAAAATCATGAACAAAGGCATGGAGAGAAGTGAGAAAGCATGGCATAGGTTTGTGGGACGATGAATGATTCACTTTGGTACATTTGTGCATATCTAGCATTTACAGCAGATGAAGTACCATCTTCATTGCTTTCCTTAGAGTCAATATACATCAACTTTAGATTTGTAAAATATACATCTAAGCTATCTATGATGAATAGTTCCATAAGTAGTGAAACTAGCCCTTTGAAAACTAGTCAGAAAGATTTTTTAAATTCATGCTAAGTCCCAGGCACTGGGCTAAGTGCTTTGGATACAAAGGCAAACAATAGCCCCCAACTTCAAGGAGCTCATATTCTACTGGGGGACCACTGATAGTAAGGATAATTAATACATAAAAAATCATGAATATTTGTTTAACCTAACTTAAAAATAATTCTCATATTTCAATTCTCATATTCAAATAGTTTAGTCAGTGTAATAATTCTAAATTTAAAAAAGATATAAGCTTAAATGAAATTCTGAACATAGTTTCAAAATGCTTATCCCCCAAAGGTAAATTTATCATTTTCTCAGTTTTTGTCATTGGGGAATATACCCTTGTACTTCCTCTAATCATAAACAGAATAATAATAATAATAAAACACATAAACATAAAACAATAATAAACACACTTCAAGAGTGATCATTTGTGTCGGTGATGATGCCCTGGTCTAGACAAAAATTCCTATGAAATTAAAAGCCAGTCCTGAGTTATGCAGTCATTGATTCAATCAGTTGCTAATTAAATTGCAACTCTTAGAGAACTGTAGTCAGATACTATTTTTCTCAAAGAAAAGAGACATGTTCAGACATGTGTTCCAGGACTTAGCATAGTGCCTACCATATAGTTGTTGTTGTTGAGTCATTTCAGTCGTGGCCAACTTTTCATGACCCTGTTTTGGGGTTTTCTTGGTGAATATACCGGAGTGGTTTGCCATTTCCTTCTCCAGCTCATTTTACAGATGAGGAACTGAGGTAACAGGGTCAAGTGATTTGCCCAGGCTCACACAGCCAGTAAGTGTCTGAGGCCAGATTTGAACTCAGGTCTTCTTGATAAGACCAGCACTCTATCCACTGTGCCACTTAGCTGCCCTAGCATATAGTAGGCACTTAATAAATAATAATTGACTGACAAGAGTGATTAAGAATAGTTCAGCTAGATGGTCATCTAGGACATAGGATGTCTGGGGACTTAATGAGCAGTATCATTTTTGTAAATGCATATATCTTATTGCCAGACAAATCTCATTCTTGTGCTACCTAAGAATTTTTATCTATCATTATCTATCAATTCACATGTGTTACAGTGGCTGAAAGCTACCAGTGAAGAGTAGCATAGAATAGACAGCAGGAATAGTTTTCATAATAATTGATATTTGTATGGAACTTTAGAATTCTTGAAGTGTTTTAATACATTATTTCATTTGAATCTCAGAATGACACTGAGTTGACTATCTCAGTTATTATTATAATTTTCATTTTGCTGATGAAGAAATTGAAGAGCAGAGTAGTTAAATGACTTGCACATGATCATGGAACAAGTGCCAGAGGCAGAATTCAAACCCAGGTTTTTCCGACCTTGGATAAGGCCTACAGATTCCTTGTGCCAGTTTAGGATGTACTATATTCTGGCCTAAGGATAAAGTATTGCATTAAAGTCTTCTGAATAGGAGTAGTTAGTTTTTCTAGTCTATCAGAAATCAATTATTGGAGGAAAAAAATCAATCCATTTCCAGCTTGTATTTTTGGGGGGTTGCTAGGCAAAATTCTCATTCCTTTTTGATAGAGGAATCCTTTTTTTTTTGTTAAATGAGATATGTGCAAAGTCCTTTCCAAGCCTTAAAGCACCATATAAATGCTAGCTATTTTCACCAGAGACAAGTAGGTGGCTCAGTGAATAGAAAATTGGACTTAGAATCAGAAATAGCTGAGTTAAAATCCAGCTTCAAGTACTTACTAGCTGAGTGATCCTGGGCAAGTCACTTAAACTGTGCCTGTCTCAGTTTTCTCATCTGTAAAATGTGGATAATAAGAACACCTGCCTCTCAGGGTTCTTTTGAGGACAAATTGAGAAAATATTTACATACCTTTAATCAACATTTTTTATTATTATTATTACTAATTGTTTACAGAATGCAGTAATGGATGGGTAATGGTTACTCAAAGGGACCATACAATTAACGGTACATGTGATATGGTTTAGTAATCCATAAAGAGCTACCTCCAGTGAAAGGCACTCTTAAAGTATCAGAGGAAGCATTAGTTGGACTACATAAGAAAGTACATTTTGTTTAAAAACAAGAAAAAAACTTTCTGAAGTTCCATTATGGGAAATTCCACCTATGAGATTTGAAAAATCAATTGATCTTCTGTTTTTGTGGCTCATATAATCACCATAGACTCCAGATGTTTCTCTGAATTTTTCACTTTTCCTGTTCTGCAGCCTGTAAACAGTCTGCCATCAGAACCTGGGTGACAATTATACTGGGGAAAGTGAAGGCATAGGGCTCTGATTTTTGGCCTCAGCTGTCTTTATACTGACAATAGCAATGGGAAAAATTAGAAATGGAAAAAAAAGTTTCAACAGTTAAAAAGGAGTCTGGTGCAGTAGAAATGACACTGAACTGGGAACTGGGAGACCTGATTTCTAGTCTTGGCATTCTTATTAACCATATATGTAATTTTGGGGCATATTACTTTTCCTCTCTGGGTCTCAGTTTCTTCACTTGCAGAAAAGATATTTGAACACAAAAGATGATAGATATGTAAAGTGATTTCTAACTCTAGATGTCTGTGGTTTGGGCACTTTTGCACTCCTTAATTTATTGCTAGTTGTGTAAAGTCAAATGCTTTTTTATTTACAATAATAACTTCTTGATATAGGTCAATCCAGAAAGACTGCCCCCCACACACACTGTGACTGATTAGAGATACCTGGATATACACCTGTAACATATATCTGGACATATGTACCTGGGTGTTCAGTCTTTCAAATAAATACATATTGTCGCCAGGAGTTGTAACTGGAGAAGTGTTTCTTTTTTTAACTTCTCCTGACATTAAGAAAAAAAAAAACAATAAGCTATACTGAGCTGGGGTCTTCATACCTTTATTAGCAAAAAAAATAAAGCACAGATATTAGTTATGTGAACACTTGGGTTACTGCCACTGAAAAGTAACCCAATAAGAACAATTGTATATTTAAGAACAGCAATATCTAACCACTTAAAAGTGAGTATGTATAAGAAATAAATGAAGAGGAAAAATTGTTGTTTAAGTCATACTTTCACATAAGAAATATGTTTATATCCCTTAGGAGATTGTTCCTGAGATCAATGATTAGCTTCTCCTGACAGAAGTACAAATGGAGAATGTTCTCCCATAAACATGTCAGAGAGAGAAATTATTTTTACAACCAAAACCTTAAAAAAAGTCTAATTACTATAATGGTCCCAAGAATATGTGCTTAAAAAGGAATATCTTCAAAAGAAGTGTCTATGTGTACTGAAAATAAAATAATTGTAAGCTACATTTAACTTTTGTGCAATTCAGATTTTGATTATATTTATGTTATAAATGTCCCAAGTGACAAAACAACCACAACAATATTGATTCATGACAATGATAAAGTTTGTGAATATGACAAAATGTCTATGGTCAAGAAGTCAAAAAAAAGAAGGTTTTAAGGTCAAGCAAAGTCAAGGATCTCAAAAGCCATTTAGAATTATAAATTTTGGAGAATAGGGATAGATGTTTTGTACTAAGTATAAGGAACATGCAAGTCAGCTTCCAGATGGTCAAGGCAATGGCACATGAAGTTACCAGTGTTTAGGAATAGGAGATTCAGACAAGGAAAGAGAATGGTTATTCCATTCCTGAGCAAGGAAGCACTTAGAAATCTAGGGAATCCAACAAATCAATCATGGCACTAATGATCAGAATTGAGAAATTGATTCAAAGAGCTGAGAGGAAGAAGAGATCCAGCTGGAGTGGTCAGGCAAAGCTTCACAGAGGAGAGGGCCATTAAACCTAGCTCTGAAGGACATATTTTTTAAACATGTTGAAAAAAATTAAATAGACCATGTAGTGACATAGTTAATTGCTTAGAGGTTAGCCTCAATGATAGATGGTAATAAGTGCTGAAAAGGTGAAGAATTGAAAAAAATGTACTTTATTTCTCTTGATAAAGTCAACGAATACCTGAATACTTCTGACATTCCATAATTTCCTCAATGCAGAAATTCTCTACGTTGGTACAGAGCAAGTGTGTTATTAAGTTAAACCATGTAAACATTCCTTTTAATCAACACATATTATATACTAAGTATTGCAAATAACAATCATAAGTATATTAGTAAGTCAGTTTTTAGTTTTGCAAATTCTAGGAATTCTATAAGAAAAAATTTACCTAAATCCCAAATTTCCAAATTTGAGCTCTCATATTGCAGTGTGCCTTTCCATTATTCAGGGACTGGATTGCTGAAGTGGATGATGGGAGAGATGAATCTAAGACTAGGCCTCTGTAATGGAAAATGATGGATCCATAAAGAATTAGGCTAAGAGCACCCAGAGAGAGGAAAGAGGTAAACAGCCAGGTTGCAATAGTCAGGAAGTACATGGAAGAATGGAGTGATGGTATCCCATCTGAAAAATGGTGATTGCAGTCATTGATAAGTGAAGCCTGTGCTGGACTTTCAGGTGGAGTAATATGCTGGTTTTCTTTTTTCTTACAAAGATACTGAAGTGGAAGCAAGCCAAGGGATTTGGGGAAAGTCATCTGTGGAGTTGTCTGGCTCAGCAGCAGAGTTCCTGATACCATTGGTGTTTCATATTCAATCTAATCTCCCTCTTTAGAATGTCTCTATCCTCCCCACCACTAAAATATAAGTTCCCTGTGGCTGGGCATTATTTCTTTCATTGTATTTACATTCCTAGAACCTAGCATAGTTCCTGACACATAGTAAATGGTTAACAGAAACTTGTTGATTGATTTAGTGGATTATTTGGCATCCATAACTAGAACAGATAAGTGAAGAGAAGGGAATGGGGGGGAGGGAACGATCATTTTTATTAAGTGCCTTCTACATTCCAAGTACCTTCTTAAACACTTCACATATACTATCTCATTTGATCCACACAACAATCATATGAGTGCTACTATTATCTCCATTTTACAGTTGGAGAAACTGAGGCAGAAATGTTTAAATGATTTGCCCCGAGTCATATAACTAAGTATCTGAAGCCAGATTTGAATTCAGGTCTTCCTGATTCCAGATACAGAGAATCTATCCATTGCACCACCTAGATGAAGTTGGAGAAGAATAGAGAAAAAAGCAGGTCTAGGCTTGGAGTATGAGCTTCCACAAAAAAATGTTTTTTTTAAGCTAGGGGATGCTAGTATGCAACTCCTTTCCACCCATCTCACAAGATTACATTGTATTTATTTTTATATATTTATATGTGTACCTAGTATCTCCTCCAATAGAATTTAACTCCCTCAGAGGTAGGGACTGTTTGATTTTTCTATTCATATCCCCAGCACCAAGCACAATTCTTGGCACATAGCAGACCCTTAAGGAATGCCTATTGAATTGCATATTTGACAAAAAATACAGATATTCTCAATTTTACTTTAGGATTCCAATGACTAATGTATGATACAAAATTCATCTTATTTTGAGGAATGATAGTCCATAATACATAGTTATACCTGTAGAATAAATCGAATAGCCACAGTTCTAATGTAATAGTGTAGCATTTGTCTTCCAAAAGAGAAAAATAGTGTTCAATAATATCACTAAATGTGTCTTATAATGGAATGATACATCATAAATTCTGCATATGTGTAGGTATGTCATCAAACTGATTTTCTTTCTCAATAAATAAAATTGTGGTTTTCTTCAGAAATGCATGTTTTTCAAAGTAATATTTTTAAAATTTTCCTTTTGTGCAACAGCTGGTGTTGCTATGCCATTACTTGTGTTGCTAGGGTTCCTCCCCCCCCATCCCCATCTGTGTGCAGAGATGTGATTGTTCAGTTCAATGTTTTTAAATGTTTCCATGAGCTGTTACTAAATTACCTTTGCTTGGTCAAATTCTTCAGTAGGTGTGGTCACCTTGATGAATTTTAGGTATCAGGGTACACTTTTTCACGAACTAACAGAATGTAAAGCTAGGAAATTTCCTTCAAGATTGTTTGATCTGATCTCTAATTTTTTAAATGCATGAACTGATAGTAGTAGGAGCAATATCCTAAGGCCTACCAGAGGTGGGGAACCTGAGGCCTTGAGGCCATACGTGGCCTTCAAGGTACTCAAGTGTGGCCCTTCGACTGAATCCAAACTTCCAAAGGTTTCCCACCCCTGGAACCCCATGCGAGTCAGGCGATTTTTTTTCCTTTAAAAGTATTGAGTCCTTCCTCCATACTTAACTGGTTCAGTAAAGCAAGGTGTTAGCTTCCTGATGGATTAAGTATAAAAAGCCATCTTAGGAAGAGTTAGCAGCTCCTCCCTCAGATTTCTGGCCAGCAGACCAGCATTGCCAATCTGATGGCAGAGCAGGGAAGCTATGACCAACTGAATCACAGTTATATCTTCACCCAGTATCCTTTCTCTATTATGACTAGGTAAGCCTCTTTTCGTTAACTGTTGGGTTATCTCAGTGTCTCATTTTGTTCCCCTCTCAAAGTGAACTACTAGATCAGCTTGAGTTCCATTTGACCCAACTTGACCCAATGAGTCAATGGGATTTTACTCAAGCCATGAGGGAAGACCTGCCTGGGTTTTCTTGGGACAGAAGGGAGTCATGCTTCAGTGGGAAGAAACCTGGACTGTTTGGGGACTCTGTTTTTCCCTCAAATTTGTCAAAGTCCATGGACAAGTCATTTACTTTATTGATGGGCTTCAGTCTTCTTAAATTTGAAGATGGTAATCTCTGAGGTCTCTCCAACCCTGACATTTTTTAAAAATCTGTTAGCTGTATATACTATTGAATCATTTGATGCTTTACCAGATACCCTATAGTGGAACAATTTGGGTTTGGGTTTTTTTTTTTTGCCTTGGTCTGGGCTAGTTTTCAACTAAGCAACTCAAGGGATCAGTTTCTCACATTTTCACACACAGTTTGTGGATCAATGTTATTCCTAATATGTCATTTCCTTCTGTCACCTTGAGGCAAAAATAAATGTTTCCATTGTAAATTTTGTAGCAGCAAAGAATGCTAATTATGTTGCATTCCCCTGAGAATAGAAGACAATTGACCTGCATTTATGCCTTATTTCTGTATTGAGACATACATTACATAGACTGGAACTCTCCCTTACATATGTTCATGAATTATGTATTCAACTCTAAGCACATAAGGCTAAAAACTATTGTCAGTCACATCTCTTACTGAAACTAGCAAGATTGGAAACTATGTGACATAATTCCAAATTCAACCTGTACAAGTTATTTCAAAAGAGCAACTTTATGAACACTCCACAGTTAGCCAGGTGAGAGGACTGATTACCATACATGTTCAATTCAACTTTCCAGGATTAGATAGGTTTAATGTTAGTATGGTCAATACCAAATGTCCATTTCCCAGTCAGAAAGTATTTCCTTTTTATCAAAGTTCCAAATACCGATGGATCAGAATTGTTTTCGTGAATGAATACCAACTGACATTTAGTCATATTTCTGTTCCTGTTATCTGTTGTTGTTTTTTTATTCTCAGTTTAATAGCATCACTACAAATTACAATTACTCTAGAGGAACTAGGTAATTTCCAAATGATTTTTCATGTGCATGGCAAAAAAAAAATCTCATTTATCACAAGATCTTATCCCACCTTAGAGAAATGGGGATTATTACACCAATAAGATCTTTTCCTTCAAGCCACACATTGGCTTCAGGGTTATGTGAGGTCAGGATTCTCTTTGCCAGAGCAGAGATGAGGTAATTAAGCTTAGATCCAGACAACCCAGAATTTGACATTCTCTATTAGCAAAAGAACAAAGTGAAAGTATTTAAGTGAATTTGGGCCTAGTTCTCATTAAAGATTCTGATAGTACCAGTTAAAACTCTATTTAATGAGTTTATTGGAAAAGGCATAAACATAAACAGACTTGGGAACATGTTAAATAAAGATGCACTGTAAATAGAGGCTGGGCAATTAAAAAAGATTTACCAGAGTGAAGCTAAATACAGTATAGTGGATAATTAATGGGGCTGAGACAACTCAATAATAACTACCCTGAACTTTTACAATAGTGCATTAACATATGTGTGTGTCAGAAGGAGGGATTGCCTTTACAATCAACAACAGTTTGCTAGGAAATTTTACCACTGAGGTTAATTAGGGACTCGTGGTAATAGAAAATGTTCATTAACTTACTGAGTCAAAGGTGAGGTGCACTATTTAACTACACCATTTATTCATGGTTTGGATTTTTTTTCTTTTTTATTGTTGTTATTGTTGTTGTTGTTGTTGTTGTTGAACCTAAAAATTATTCAGTTGTAATTTAGACCTTACCTTGTCTTGGTTCCCTTGGATGTAAGTGGCACTTTGCATCAGGTAGGAGCTGACTTCCTTCTTTTGGAAAATGAAGCTGCTCTCCTATCCCATGATAGATATCAAGGCTTAGACTTCACCAAGAACTTTCCCTGCCTATGTTATTATAGTAAATCAACAATTTACTCAACATTTATGAATCTATCAACCATTTGATAAGTCTTTAAATAGTTTGGACCATGAAAAAGTGAGAGGTGGTGAAGTGTGGATTTTGGAGTCAGATCTCTCTTCCTCTGTTTATTACCTATGTGATGTTTAGCAAGTTGCCTCTCAGGGCCCGTTTCTTCATCTGTAAAATGAAGAAATCAGTCAAAAAGTCAAGCATTTATTAAGTGCTTACTATATGCCAGGCACTGTGAAGTCAGGCCAAATGACCTTAAAATTCTTCTTAAGTCTATGATCTTATGAAAATATTAATTATTGGGCAAATAAAGTCCATTAAACTAGAATTTTTGTCAATTTTGCAAATGTCAATTTAGGCTTCATGGCCTAGATGATACCGAATGAATAAGTGATTTTTTTTTCAAGTATAAGGAATGCCAGAAGTATAGTCAATTTCAGTCATTTATTGCTCAAGTATTCTTAATGGTACATAGAAAGGGCCACTATCTCACTAACATTTCCTGGCCATGGAGAGAAGCAGAGAAAAAATAAGAAATACATAAAATTACCGTACAGGGTGCTACAATTTTATATTTTTGTCTGATAGAAAATTAGCTCGTGAAGACTTTGTAGCTTCCATTTATTGTAGCTTTTTCTACCCTCTGGTGCCAAGCAGAAAACATTCTTAGTTTCTCAAGTTGTAAAAAAACAAAAAGTGATCTTCTTCACATACCTCTACCCACCAATAAAAATTTACAGTTGACAATCTAGTAACAGTTTATTTAACTGATCAATGTAGAGAAACACAGCTTGACCAAACTACTTTGGCCTGAATAGAGTTTGGCTATGTCCATTGATCAGATAATTAAACTTTCCTTTTTGTTATATTTTGTAACACATTTTATGTTCAGGTAAAGTGTCATAGGTCACTTGTATCCATTCATATTTCATTTGCCAAAATTTTAAATACCTCTTAGATGTGGACCCTAATCTGGTACTCAGAGTACCTTTCTAGATTTCTTGGTTTTACGAAAACATTCAAAGACCCATAATGTACGTGAACTTACTAAGAGCTTCCTAAGGTTGTAGTTGAGCTCTCTAGATATTAATGCCTCAAGCAATTTAATGAACTAGAGTAGGATTTCCTGGTTGTTGAGTACTAGTCTTTAAAATGCAATCAACACACACACACACACACACACACACACACACACACATTCGCACACCAACCTAATAATGAAAATAAGCCTGGTGAACAGGACATTTGGGGGCTGCTGGTATTTTTGTACTAAGAGAAAGGTACTGGGGCCCTGTTTGAAACTTTTATTCATAGGAACTCTTTGGATAATAAAGGCTTAATTTAAAAAAAAACCTGATATACACTAAGAAGCATGGGGAAAGGAATAAACATTTATTAAACACGTAGTATGTTCCAGGCAGTGTACTAAGTGCTTTACAAATTTTATCTTATTTAATCCTCAGAACTGAGAGAGTTAGATACTGTTTCTATTCCCAGTTCACTGTTGAGAAATCAGAGGCAGACAGAGTAACTTGCCTAGGGTCATACAACTAGTAAGTGACTGAGGTTGCATTTTGAACTCAGGTTTTCCTGACTCCAGGCCAGTGCTCTTTTCATTGCTACCAGCTATCTGACTAGCTCTGCGAAAGCTGTAGTTGCAAAACTACTTCTTGACATCTATTGGATAAAGAACAAAATGGGAAATGAGCCTAAAATTTTATTTGATTGCATTGAAACAAGTAGTAATAATTTCTTTAAAAATGGGATATTATAGAAGCAGTTTGGCGTCATAGGGAGAGTCCTAGTTTTGCAATCTGGTTTCTGACTTTATCACTCAGCTAAAACTACCCTCTTCTCCAAAGTTATCAATGATCATTTCATTGCCAAATGTGATAGCTTTTTCTTGACCTTCATTCTTCCTGGCTTCTCTATAGCATTTTAGCATTTGACATGATCACCTGCTTCCCCCTTGATGCTCTCCTCTCTGGATTTTGTGACCTCTCTCTCTCTCTCTCTCTATCTTTCTCTTTTTTTTTTCCTCTCTCTCTATCCTCCTGTCTATCTATCCAGCCACTCCTAAGTTTCTTTTGCTGGATGATAAGTTATAGCATGGTCCCCAACTGTGTGTATACATATATATATATGTGTGTGTGTGCATATGTATATATGTGTATATATGTAAATATATGTAAATATACCTCATGCTTTTGTTCTTAGCTATCTTTTCTTCTTTCTATATACTTTCACCTTCTGAAATTGTTTATGTCTCTCTTGACTTCAAAACCATGCCTTCTCTAGTCCTGATTCATCCTGGAACTTCTCTCAATATCTAAGGCCTTGTTGCTGTGCAATAGTCTAACATACTGCAGCCTGCTAAACCTGGAACCAATGCAAGTTCCATCACCATCACACCCCCCTCAATGAGGTCCTCTAGGAGCTTCCATTTTGTAGAAGGGCCCAGGCCAGTCTGACTTCATTCTCCATCCAGTGCTATTCCTAACTTTTTGGACTTCAAAATCATGCCCCCACATAGAGTACTTTCCTCTCCCTTTTGAATGTTGTCTTCCTCCATCAAAATGTAAGTTCTGTGAGGGCAGGGACTATTTTTATTTTGCTTGTATTTGTGTCTCCAGTGTCTGGTATATGGTAAGCTCTTAATAAATGCTTGTTTTTTTTTCCTTTTTTCTTGCTTGGTGACATCATCATCTCTCATAGGTTTAGTTACCATCTCTATGATGCTATTTTCCATATCTCTGTATTCAGTCTCAGTATCTCTCTTGAGCTCCAGACCTGCATTACCAACCAGCTACTGAAAATTTTGAACTAGATATCAATCTACAATCCATCAGCAGTCAATAAGCATTTATTAAGTGTGAACTATGTGCCAGGAACTATGCTAAGTGCTGTAAATACAAAAAAAAGACAAAAACACAATCCCTGCTCTCAAAAACATCATGTTCTAATGTGGGAGACAACATGCAAACAACTATGTATATGTAAGATATATACAGGATAAATTGGACTAATCTCAGAGGTAAATCCAGGATGCTTACAGTGGTGGAAACAAAGGTTCTCATGGGGAAGAGCCAGTGGAGAAAGAGGGCCTGAGTGGAAAAGTCAGATGGATTTTCATGTGGAGATGGATTTTCATGATTCCCCCAGCTCCTCATGCTCTTTCTCCAAAAATTACCTTGTATTTATCTTGTATGCTTTCAATACATAGTTAATTATGTGCATATTGTCTTCCCTGATAGAATATAAGCTCTTTATTGGCAGAAATTGTTTTGGAGTTTTCCTTATAGCCCCAGAGTTTATTACAATGCTTGGCATATGTTAAGTATTTAATAAAAGCTTGTTGATTGAGTATGAGAAAAAGAATAACAATGGAAGTAGACATAGTAAAATGATGATCATAAAATAGATTGGTTTTTACTTTAGTACTCAAAGTCCTCTGTCATAGAGAGATTTGGATTGATTTACTGCTGGCCTTAGTTATCATTACATACCTCTGATGCCACATGAGGCTATTGCTCCCTTGTTCCCTCGTTCACCTGTTTTATTCCCTCTCTGGCCAAGGAGCGTCTCCACCGGTCCAGTGACCTCTCAGGGATTGTGCTTGATCATACTGTGACAGTGTTGTTATAGCTTTCAGAAGAGTGAATGAAATGTGTATCATTCAAAGCAGGACTTTGGGGAAGGAAGAATATAACCAGGTTTGCATTGCTCCAAGCCAGGATCAGGGTGAGTGGGGAGAAGTTGGTGGCAGTTGAAAGGAGAAAGAAATGTGTTAAATTGTGTCAGTGCTAGGCTAAGATTTACCTAGGCACTGCCAAGTTTCATATTCATTTTGCTATACTTGTTAAAGAATAGTTTCTTGTTTACTTTAGGAATGTAAAGTGTTACTTCTGGTTGACTCTTGGTATTATCAAGACATCACCTCATTCTTTTCAAACTAGAATTTCAGTCTCCATTTGATTTTGTTTCAAAACCACTACATTATGCATTTGTGGAATGCATTAAAAAATCTTGTCAATTAAGCAGGTGAGTTCTTGGCTTCTGTGTATTCCTTTTGTAGTTGCAAATCAATTCGTTCAAAAGAGAAAAAAGGACAATTAGACCTATGCTCATCCCTTCTTAGCATTCCTACTGCTTTGTTTACTTAGCTTTTCAATCTCAAACACATTTATTGATTTTCTGAGGGCTAAATGTGTGTGTTGAAATGGAGGTAGGGTAAACATAAAGTATATAATGCCCTCTATAACCCATCTGACTCTCTGGTGACAAATCCCTCCAACTGGGAGATTTGATCCTGCCCCCATCCTTGCCCTTAGATCATATCATGATATCATGATATGTAGAAACATATCCTTACTTCCCTCTTGTATACAGAATAAGTGGCATCTCCAATTTGGATGGATAGCCAGCCAGCGGTTTTTGGTTTTCTGAAACTCCAGGGCAGTGAGATGACACATGTCGCTTCTACTCATAGATCTATCTTTTAGAGAGGGAAAGTGATGGATGAGAAACTGGCTGGCTTTAAAAATTTACTGTTCACTTCATAGAATTAACATCCTGCTTTCACGTCTGTGGCCTGTGGTCTATGGGATATTTTTTTCTGTATATTCTTAAAAGACCATAAACCCTAGCCCCTTCACACAGATGGCCATTAGGATTGCTGCTATAGTTCATTAGGAGTTTGGATAAGAGTCCTCATGGCTCAGTGACTTCTAGCCTGGCAGATGGTAAAAAGCAAGAAAACAAACAAGCAAGCAAAGGTGTCATTAAGTTTGTTCATGGCCTGGATTTCTGACTTAACTCTTAACTAGGCGAAGTCAGTCTCTAGACTTTAAAACATGTTTTACAGCTGGAGCAAATAGGTTCATTCCCTTAGGACTTTTATTCAGTTCTTCATATATTATAGCATCTTTCAGGGAGACAAAAGGCTACCAGTACATCTGCCCCATCCACATTTCTCCATTTAGTATATAATGAAAGAATTTTTTCAAATACTTTCCTGAAACTCAGATTTCTCTAAAGCATCCTCTTGATCAATGGTATCAGTGTAGGCACTATATTGAAAAAGGATATGAAGTTAGTTTGGCATGACTTCATAGTGAATACATGCTGATTGTGATGGCTACTTCCCTTGCTACCTATTTACAAATCACCTGTCCAATTCTAGAAAGGAATGAGATTGAAGTTTCTAGAATACAACATTTTACTTTTCTGAAAATAAAGCGAGTATGAATGGGACCCTGTTTTCTTTTTCTTCAAGAAAATCTTTGTGCCTTTTATACATTTTGAAATTCATAGTCAAAGTAATTATGTATATGACACTCATATATAACCACTCACATTTATACAATGCTTTATGATTGTTCTTATGTCTTCTTCTCATCAACCCTGTGAAGTAGATTTTGCAAGTATTATCTCTATTTTGCAGAAACTCATGCTTCGAAAAGTGAAGTCATTTTGCCAAGGTTGCTCTGAAAATGATTAGAAATACAACTTCTTGCTCTTCACTCTCATCGCTCACCCTCAATACACACTAACTGTCTATCTTGGTACATATAGAGTATCAAGAACAATAATTTGCTTGGATTTAGGTTTATACCCAAGGTTCTAGCCAATTTGTTCTAAAAGAGTGGTACAATTAAGAGACAAGGAGGACCTTAACATAATTATTATATTTTTATTGGACCATCTTGCAATTTTACATTGTCTTTATGCTTTTCACATGCAATTTCATTTGAAACTCAGCTATCATTCCTTCTTTTCACATAAATTCCATAATGTTGAGGATCGTGTCATGTCTAAACATTGTAATTTTCCTAATGTTTTACAGAATAGGTTGGATTTAATCTCTATTGTCCAAATGAGGAAATTGGAGTCACAGTCATGACTCAACCAATGACAATAATGTCAATTTCTTAATCACTTACTGAATAAAGAACACTGCATTAAACACAAGAGAAGGTATGAAGGTTATATAAAACATAGACCCTACCCTCAAGGAAATTACAGTCTAGTAGAGGGATAAGAGAACAATGAAGAAAGTTATAGTACAGAAAACTATAAGAAACATGCACTGGGGAATTGAAAACTGAGTTTTTGTTAGTTTTGACATACAGCTGGATGGTGAAGAGGATAGAGTTCTAGTCCTGGAGTCAGGAAGACCTATGTTCAAAGCTAGCTTCAAACACTTACTAGCTGTATGAACCTGGACAAATCACTTAACCTTCAGTCTGCCTTAGTTTCCTCAACTATAAAATGGGAAAAATAATAGCACTTGCATCACAAAGTTGTTGTGAGAATAAATGAGATATCTGTAAAGCACTTGACACAATGCCTGATAGATAACAGGCAATTAATAAATGTTTATTCCCTTCTCCTACACACATATTCATTGAAACTAGTAATTGATGGAGTGAAGAGGAGATTTCAGGCCTCCCAAATTCTTTTTCTGTCAAGTTCTTTCCACTGTGTCACAGATAAAAATATGATTTTGTCAAAACCACAAAATAAAATTCAGTGAAATCTTGTTTACAGACTGCTTTGGTACTCAAAATGGATATCTGAAATTCAGTGGCATTTTCTTATCAGGGCATACACAACTATGTAACTTTTAGGGAATTTTTGTGATGGATGTTTCTTGAAGTGGGTTGACAGTCTTACAGTTTCACAATCATTTGGTTGTCAGAAAGAGTTACCAGTGAGTCAGATTCTGTTGTTTCTGTGTATTTGGGTTTTCATATTTTTAGTGTTCTGGCTTGTTTTCTGCTTGTCTTTTTGGATCAGATATACCTCAGACCATACAAGGTTATGACATGAGTATTTCCCACGAATGTCCCAAGCCTTCTCCCCAACTCTCTGACCTTACCCTCTCAAATCAAAGCCAGTTAAGATCCAAAGAGAACCTATGTGATTGGAGTTCTGCTCATGCTTGAAAACTCTAAAAATGTCTACCTTACTTACCTTTTAAAATATTCCAAAGAGACCAACGAGAGCATACCTAAAAGATTTTTTTTTAACAGAGCAATGTAATTAAGGTGTAAGGCTTTGCTCAGAATTGATAGTTGACATATTTTTAAAATATAGCCATGAAATCATCTTGCTAATTATGTCAATCCTTTTTTTAAAATAGTATACTGGTGGCCTGGGGTGCATAAAAAATTGATATATTCTAATGAGAAGACTAAATCAGAGGCTGGTGTGGTTATCAATTAGAAGACTAAGTTTCCGGAAAATTCCTAGAAACTTCAACATGAACAAAGCAGTGGTCCAGGAAGTAAAGAACAGATTGATTATGCCTTCACAGAGCATGTCTGGATTTTTTTATCCCCTTTTGCTCATGAGGAAAGTTGTGGTTTAATAGTTTGTAGAGGGAAAATAATAAAAACAGGCAAATCAATTAAGAGCAATTCCATTAAAATCCAGAGGTTTCTTTTTTCCCGATTCCAGCTGCTTCCACAATGAAAAATGACAGTTTCTAAATTAGAGCTAAGCTTCCTTGTGACTCCCCTTATTTAAGTCTCCTGGAATCATTACTTTTCTAGGTGGTTTAGGAACTGACTGGTTGAGATATGGTCAAAACAAATTCAGGTATCCTCCATTTTGATTTGGTTCTATGAAGAAACACCCTCACACACTATAAAAGAACAAAATTCTAAAATAGTTATGTTCAATTTTTAGATGTATGATTCCATGCATAATTTCTTCCATACAAAATCAAGATTTCACCAGAAATCTGAAGAATAAACATTGAATTCTCATAGAGATTACAACTTGTATAACATCATAGATGTCAATTGCTATTAGCAGGACCTAAAAACATACATGATACAATGCTATCCATTGAAATTTTTCAGTGAACAAAAACCATTCACATCTAGCATGATAAAGAAAAGGCAAAAGAAGGAGGCTTTTTCAGTCAAGAGACAGCTTGATGGGATTTAAGCCCTTTAGCATATACTAAGTGACTTCATCTTAAGAGCACTTAAAGCATCATTAATTTAGAGCTGGAAGTGACCTCATCTAGCCTGGCCCCATCATTTTACAGATGAAGAAAATGAGTCAAGAAGAGGTTAATAATAACTAATGTTTTTATTTTAAGCCTTACCCCACACTTTCTAATTCCAATATCTTCTCTCTGTTAATTATTTCCTATTTTTTCCCTATTTATAGCTTGTTTGTGCATATTTGATTGCTTATTGTCTCCTGCATCATATTGTGAGCACCCTGAAGAGTGGGACTATCTTTTGCCTATTTTTGTATCCCTAGTGCTTAGCACAGTACCTAGCACATAGTAGGCACTTGATAATTATTCATTGACTGATATAGTGCTTCAAGGTTTGAAAAGCATGTTATGTAATCTCATTTGATTTCAGCAACAGCTCTGTGAGATAGCTATTAATATTGTCCCTATTTTATAGAGGAGGAAACTAAGTATGACAGTTAGATGATTTGCCTAGTTAGGAAGTATCTGAACTAATTGAACTAATCTTCTTGACTTCACATCAGCACTGTAACCCACTACAACATCTGACTAAAGTTATCAGAGAGGCAGGATTTATACTCAGATTCTCTGACAACAGAAATCAAACTCTTCTCTCTATACCATACAGTGTTCCATGCCTTTCTCTAAAGAACTACAAAGAGTCATGATTCTGGTCCTATTGGATGAATATATATATTCTAAATCAATTTTAAAAACTTGCATGGGAGAGTAGAGATGAACACTTATTCTGTCTTGGAAGCAAACCAAATGGGAAATATCACCTAAGCTGTTTGGCAATATATGTAGAGACCCAATGTAAAGAGCTGCCATTTTTACCATTCTAGTTAAAGTTTACATATGTAAAGTTGTTGTTTAGTTGTGTCTGAAACTTTGTGGGCCCATTTGGGGTTTTCTTGGCAAAGATACTGGAGTGGTTTGTCATTTCCTTCTCCAGCTAATTTTATAGATGAGGAAACTGAGGCAAACTGGGTTAGGTGATGTGCTCAGGGTTACACAGCTAGTAAGTATCTGAGGCCAGATTTGGCCTCAAGTCTTTCTGACTCCAGACCTGCCTAGCTTCCCTATTTATGTAAAGACTTTCTCCCAAAACATGAGTCTTTTGATCAAAGTCCAAATGGTACCAGGTACTATTAACATATTTAAGTGTATGTGTGGTGGGGAGGGGAGGGGTATTAGGGAAAACCATTTTGTTTGATGTTTCACAATCAATCTAAGACTATAGGTTAATGAGGAAGGGGAGAGGCTTTGTTGGAGACATCTGAGAGGCACATCCCCATAGAGGGTGGTCATATCCACTGAAATCTTACTTCAGGGACCCAGGGAACTCCTGATGAGTGACTGGCTGGAAATTGAGAGGATTTATCCTTTTGGAGGAGTTGACCTTCTCAGAATAATTAACATAAACTTGACAGGCCAGCTTTCTTTCTCTTTTTGACTCCTTTACTTTTACCATTTATTAATTCTTATGGAATGCAACAAGGTGATAGGGAAAGAGATTTCTCATTCCTCAGCCGAGAATTGGAAATGGCAACTTATAGCAAAATCACAATATAATTATAGACATGTGCTTGCATACAACTTCAGAGAAGATGGTACCAGATAACACACAGAGATTTCCTGCAGAAGCACATAGCTAAAGGAGATGTATACAATTCTATCTGTTGGGAGTAGGGGCTGGGGAGGGTAGGGAGAGTTTGGGGAACAGATGTTCTGGAGCAGGAATTATGAACCTTTTTTGTGTCCTAGACCCTTTTGATTGTTTGGTGAAGCCCATGGGCACCTGAGAAGAATATTTTGAACAACTAATGAAAATGCTAAATTTGAATCAGTGATCAGAGAAAAAAATATGTTTCCATCCGTGTTCAATGTGCCCCTAAAATCTATCCATAAAGTCTATGGGTGCCAGGTTAAAACCCTTGTTCTAGAAAGACAAAAGAATCTCTAAATTCCATGAGCTCCTTGGAGAAAGATAATTATGCACATGGTCCCTGAGCAGCATCCTATTTGAAGAATAAAGCTATTGAATTACTTGGACAATACACGACCAATGGGAAGGGACCTCAAAATGTGTTTTCTTTAAAATGATGGTGATAATAGCATTTACCTTCCAGGGTTGTTACAGGAATCAAGTGAGATAATTGTAAATCACTTAGCACAGTGCTGGGCACATAGTGAGTACTATATAAATATTCTTATTATTTATGTATATGTATACATATATATGCATATGTATATATATATATGTGCATATACACATATTTGTATTTTATCTATTTCTATATCTATCTTGAAAGAGGGGAGAGAGAGAGAGAAGGAGAAAGAAGGAGAGCACAAAGCACCACTAAGGTGGTGTAGTGGATGGAGCAGTGGACTGGGAGTTAGGACTAAGTTTGAACTAAGTTCAAAGCTACCCTTAGACTCCTACTGTCTGTCTGATCTTGGGAAAGTCATTTAACCTCGTCTGCCTCAGTTTTTTACTCAAGAAAGTAATAGCTTTTACCTCCCATGGTTGTTAAGAGGCTAAAATTACATATTTGTAAAGCTCTTTGCAAACCTTAAATTATATGGAAATGCTAGTTATTTATCATTGCTATTATTAATTCAGCAGAAAGACTAGAGGCTAACCAAAATATCAACATAGTGCTATGATGGCAACCCAAAGTTTAATTCTCTTCTGGCAGGAAGGAGTGAGGTGATTATTTGACTCCCTCCTGTGTTTGTATCTTTTATGGGATCCTGTGAGTAATTTTCATCCCCTGCATTTTCCATGGAGTGAACTAAAAATTATACCATGCTTGATTTGCACGTGCTACCTTGTTACATTGAGTACTCAGTTACCCATGCTTAGGATAGGCTAGTTTCAAGTTATACCTTGATGACACTAGATTCTCTTAGAGGAACTCAGTAGATGGAGAACAATGAACTGAAGAAAGTAAGAATACCTTTATCTCCCAGGATTAGACCCAATCTTTTTGAGCCCAGAATCTTGGAGGACCTTGGTCCATTTGTCATGTAAGGATACAGGATTGCAAATCATAAATAGCTAGCATCTATATCTATTTTTTGTGGAAGCTGCAGGTCGGAGGATGAACCAGTGCTTTTCTTCAGTGATGGGCACTCCTGGTATGAAAAACTTCAGTACTAAGCCAGTTCAACAACTAATCTGAATGTAAACGCTTAGAGAGTAATATGACTTTGAAAAAAATAGGCTTTTGTGTGATGAGTCTGGATTCTGGACTTAATTGGGTGGGGGGAAAGTAGTGGAGGGGAAGAAAGAGGAAAACTGAGCAACAATCTCACCAACAATGACTGCCCATCTTGGTCTTTGCTCCAAATTAGCATAGATTTAGAAAAATTAGTTTATTTCCCAATAAAATAGTCTTACATTACAGTTGGATGCTGTAGTTTAAAGCAGAATAGGAGAATACTAAATTTATATTTGAGATATTGATACCAAGAAAATATTTTTCATCAAAACATCTATTGGGGGGGCCACATATATGGGAATTGAAAATACAAAGAGAAAGAATAAAAGGCTTTTGCACTATGGGACTAAGGATAATGTCCTTTCTGGGTTAAAGGACAAGTCCTGGAAACATCTGCATAGTGGAAAAAAATATTTTAGATGTATAAGCAATACTGTTTTGGGGAAGAAAACTGGGCCATAGCTCTAAGACCTACCAAGTTGATACCATATTTGGTAAGAAAATGACCCTAGAAAACTCTATCAGCAGAAATAATATTCTCGAATTCTATAGCCAAGGGTTTAATATTGACTTTCTCTTAGGCTAGATCTATAAATGAAGCAAAATGAAAAACAGAGAAAATTGTCTGGTTCATTCAAGTGCTCCAATAAAGTTTTGTCCCATTGATATGGATATCTCAGTGGAGTTTTAACTAGCAATTTTTGTGTGTGTCCAGAACAAGTAGCATGAAACCTGGCCTCAAATCAACTCTTAATACAGATTCAATTGAATTGTTTGTCAGCCTTGAGGTAAGGAAGTCCCAAGAGGAAGTTGCTGGGAAGGCCACCTTGGGAGGAGAGAGAAGCAGGCTAGGGTACTCACCCAGAATGTGGCCTTAATTTCAGAAAGGAAACACTGCAATCTGTGAACTTTCTAATATAGCTAATTGTTCTTGCTATGTGCTAAGTTCTGTTGTTTGCATCCCTCTGAAGAACCGCAGAAAGGCCTGGTCTTGCTGCTCTAGTCATGGCAATAGTGATTTGGGGACGTGGATAATCCAAGATATTACAGCATGTATCTATCTCCATGTCACATAGCCACAGCCTAAAACTATGTGGCAAAGAAAGAGTTAAAAGGTACTTAACATCCTAACTGTTATTAGGGTGCAATACATTTTACTTTGTTTCAAGTACTATGGGTGACTGTGCAAGAGCTCTTCAAAGAAGAATTGTGGATTATTTTTTCTCTATTAAAGGTCGTGTGTGTGTGTGTGTGTGTGTGTGTGTGTGTGTGTGTGTTCAGCTCATTGGCAGGAAGTCTTTTTATTAAGTGTATTATGGCAGGTTTCCTCCATTTTCCTTAACCAAAGTACTTATCCTGTTAGAAACCAGGACCATGCTTGATGTACTTGGTTGTGAAATTGGATGCTGTTTGTTTTCCATCTGACCTACTTTATCACAATCTGGATCCTTTGGATCTTTCTAGTTAAGAAGTCTTTTCCCCTGGAGGTTTGGCTAGCAATGGCTGAATCAGTTGACTCGTTAAAAACTAGAAACTGGCTTCACAATTGATGCTACAGCCTTAGCGTTCTTTTCAGGAAGCCAATTGTAAAAGGTTTTCAACACACATACATCACTTATTGCCAGTGTTGGTGCCAAATGCTTGATCTCATACAAAATATTCATGATGGGCATTTAGAGGAAATAAACTGATCCTACAAAATTAAAAGCCAAGTTGCTCAATAGAAAAAGCTCTTTGGAAAGTAGAGGTTAAAATGAATCCAGGGAATCAATATTCACCTTGTTCTTATGGAATCTCAGCTTTTGTGATTTAATTTAGAGACTGTAATCTTTAAGACAAAATTTTGATGAATTGCATTGAATTTTTATTCCTTAATCCATTGATAAACAATTATTCACCTACTATGTAGTAGGCATTGTTCTAGGCAATGAGGATGACAAAAACAAAAGAATATCTGCCCTCAAGGAGCTTACATTCTAGTGGAGGAGATATGTCCATAAACAAGTGCATACAAAATATATGCAAAATAAAGTAATTTGGGAGAGAAACACTAGCAGATGGTGAGATTTGGAGTAAGCAGCACTTGAGCTGATTGCTGAAGAAAACAAAGGATATTAATGTTTCTCTCAGCAAAAAAGAAAAAAAATCACATGGTCAAGATATTTATGTAAAAGTAGAAGATAAAAATGTCACAATTTTGTGATTCTGTCATTGATTGTTGTCCTTCATTCTCAAAGAGGACTAAAATGACATCACTATGATAGAGTCAAGTCACAGTGTGTCCAACTGTGGCTGATCAGACCAATAGGAGCTCAGAATGTTCTTCCACAGGTCAGGCACAGATAGTCCATGTGAACAATTGGGGTGGATTCTCCAAATTTGCACATCTTGTATTTCTTTTGAGCTACTTCAATTTTGCTTTGCTCATAGAGTACAGCAAACCTGTCATAAAGGAACACAGAATCACAGATTTAGAGTTGCAAGGGACCTTAGAGACCAACAAATTCAAGCCCTATATTTTATAAAAGAGGGAACTGAGGCACAGAGAGATTAAGTTCCTTGCCCAGCAGTTAGATAGTGTCTAAGGTAGGATTTGAAAGTAGGTCTTCCTGATTCTAAGTGAAGCCCTACTATTCTACACTATCTCAAAAAAAAAAAATAAGGATGGAGCAAAGAATGTGAGAAATCATGGTCTGACAAGCCTTACTGTCTCAAACCATTGTGATATAGAATGAAAATGATTGAGTAGGGCTCCACTCTGTACTTGGGAATGCATAATAGAAAGTTTAAATGCATTAAGTATAAAGTTATCCCTCAGTCAGATACATATAGTTCCCATTGAAAGCAAGGAGAGCAGCAGTTGTGGGACAAAAAAATATATTCCATAAGATTTAGTCCAGTGGTTAGTATAATGGATTGGGCTAATATGAGTATTCATGAATATGAACTTTGTATTAAAGGATCCAGGGCCAGCCAATAAACAGAGTGTAACTAATTCTCATACTTGATACTGATTGCTTTGGAGGTATAAGTTAATATTCCAGTGCTTTCGTGAATATAAATTGTCTTAATCAACATTACAAAAACACTTCATGTAGTAAAACTGAGAAAATGATAACATATTTAACAGCAAAAATTGTTGGTGAAGTCTTAAATTAGGTATGTTGATGGATAAGGGGTGATGGGATTTTTTTCCCTCAGTTATTGTCATCAATTAAAAAAAGGAGATGGATGTGAAGAATTATGTTGCACTTAATTTTGTCTGAATTGTTAATCACAAAATATTAAGATGATGATTTATAATAGATATTGTGACATTCTGGCTGATGCAGCAAGGTTGATAGAACTAACATCTCTTTTGTTGTGGGTTGCCTAGAACACAAGGAAGAAGCCAACAATCACTCCACGAGTGAAACACACACACACACAGTCTTCTCGTTGGATTTTTGGAACAATGTTTTCGGATCCAATATGATAATTAAACATTCTATGACCTGGAAAGTAGTTAGAATCATTTCAAAAATTTCATATGTGTGTGTGCATGTGTGTGTATATATATATAAGTGTATGTATGCACATATGTGTATATACACATGCATATGTGTTTGCACATGCACAATTTATATGGGTATATTTTATATTTAAATGATTGTATTATAAATATGTCATTCTAAATCTTCAAGAGCATGGTAAAAGATGAACAATTGTTCTTTTTAGGAAAAAGACGATTAAAGAGAAAGTCACTTTCCCAAAATGGCCAAATGTTGCTCACATATATCCTGTAGCTTGTTGCTATGTGTAGAAGGTCTCAGATCATCTAATTCCAGGCATGCCTGACACAGAATAAAGATGAGAATAACAGATGCTCTCTTGGGGGTGGGTCAGTCTTAATTCATATTTGGATAGTGTGCCTTTTTTTTTTTAGTATTATTATTAGGCACTTTGGAAAGCTTCCTATATATCCTATCATTACAGATGCCTTTAGGTGCTTGCTTTGTAAAAGAAAAGAAAAGAAAATAAGCAACATAAGTAAATCAAGTAATAAGAATTAATATTTACATGATACTTTAAAGTTTGCAACTTTATAGACATTCTTTTTTAAGCCTCATAACAACTCTTTGAAGTAGCTACCACAGATATTATTATCCCCATTTCACAGATGAAGAAACTGAAGCTCAGAGAGGTTAAATGATTTGTCCCAGATCCCATATTGAGTAAGCTTCAGATGCAGAATTTGAACTCAGGTCTTCCTGACTTCAAATCCAGTATACAAGACCATCTTTCATATTCATATCTCCCATGGGAAAATCAAGAGGGAGAAGAGGCAGGAGAGAAGTGCAGGCAGACTGTTTCATGTCTTCATGTCCAATATATTCATGATTTGAATTTCCATATCTCTTACATGTAGCAATGTATTCTAATGGGGCATATATTTCAGGACTGACATAGACAAGAAAAAATTGAGATGGATATGTCACTTAGAAATAGCAATAACACTTTATATATTAATGGAGACAACAGAGTGGATATAGCACTGAAGTAAGTTGACAAGAGCTGGGTTCAAATCCCACTTCATCTACTTATTAGCTTTGTGAACCTGGATAATCCAGGTAACCTCTTTGAATGTCAATTTCTTTATTTGTAAAATCTGAATAATCACAACACAGGCTTGTATGTATATGGTAGTTTGCATTTTGACTCCACCATTCAAATGTGAGCTGCTTGAGGGTAAAGACTATTTTTGGAGGGTGTGGGGGAGAGCATTTCTTAGTATCTCCTTTGCTTAGCAAAATGCCTGACCCATAGCTAAGCAATTAACAAATGCAAGCTGACTTGTTGAGCAGAGTTTTGTGCAGGTGGATCAAATGACAGCTTTTTGTAATAAAAAAAGAATATTGGGAGATAAGCTCATCTTCTTTAGATTCACTGAAAACATTAGTATAACAAAATAATCATTATTTTATTGTCTTCTTTATGTATGATGACATTCAGATAAGAACAAGAATAAGACAAGTCACTAATCTCTTGTTTTTATGGGTTTAATGTTCATCCTATTATGGAAGTAGTGGATATAACTCATCTTTTGCAGACTCACTGAAAGCATCTTTGGTCTTCACTTGGCAAACTTTAAAGCAGTGTATCAATGCTAAGGAGTTATTAATAATATTATATTCACATTATTATTGTGATTATTCTTCTCTTTGGATTTCTAGTCAAACTTTATAATGTGGTGGTCTGTGAAGGCTGCTCTAATATAATTGGTTTTGATCACCTGCCACACTATACAAATATTCTTATTCACACTTTAGTCTGCCTGGTGTATATATGGGGAAAATAAACAGGCACATTCTGTGATCTAAAGTTAGATTATTTAGAAGAGCCATGGGAGCGAAGTGATAAGTTGGGCAAGTGCCTGCAGGCTAATTCATTCAATTTCTATCCATAAGGGATTAGCAAGTGAATATTGGAGCCATTTCAGATTTGCTTTCTCAAGGAAGACAAATACTTTTTCTAGCACAACTTGTTTTTCACCTTGGGCACATCCAATAATGTTTCCCAATTATAAAATAATAGTGGTTATATTAGGATTTATTCAAACAAAAGCAAAAGCATTTGTGAGTGTTAAAAGAAGCAAAATGCAAAAGAGATATGAATCTTACTTCTTGTTTCAAGACCTATCCATCTTCCTAAGCCCCAATGCACATGGTAGCAGAAGTGAGAGCATTCTTGAATGGCAGACTCAGAAGGGATTTGTTTACAAACTGGACTATGAGGACAGAACCCATTGGTGCTAATGTTATTTGTCTCCTGGAGAACTCCAAGCTTTAGCCCTTCCCTCAGGCCTTAAGTGCACTTCCTGTTTGCCTTACAATAGGGCATAAGGAACATTACATTGTGATCAGTCTGCCCTGTTGTTTACATAGTCTTATTCACACTTTTTTGTGAATAGTAAATAGATGAAAGATTGGGAGCTGGCTTTATTGAGATGGAATGGAAGGGTAGGGTTGAAAAGTAAGTTCTCTTGACTTCAGTCTACTCCTTGAAGCAAATTTGACTACTCCTGGGCAGATAGCAACAAGGAAGCATATTCGATCTCTTCCTTAGATTACTTTGAAGCTAATTACTTAGGGCGCTTGCTTGTTTCTCCTTACCTGTTTCATTTTGCTTTTTGTCTTGGGGGCTCACTGACACATTCCTTCAACAACTGGTGTCTAAAGAAAAGGGAATTTAGTAACATCTCAATTGGTTACTAAGGCTATTTGTTGAAAGTGCTGGTAAATGTTTTAATGAGAAGAGCTTTAAACTAGTGATTAAAATTATGTTTTTAAAAACATTATTACCTGTGCTAGCTGTTGACTTACTTAAAAGCAAGAATTTTTTTAAAAGAAAAAAACACACATTTATAACTTGCTTTACAAAACTTCACTTGATTTTCACAACAAACCTGTGAGATAGCTGTTATTATCAACATTTTATAAATGAAAAACTGAAGATCAGAGAGTTTAAGGGGTTTGCAGAGTCACACAGCTAGTAAGTATAAAGGTAGGATTTGAACTCCGGTCTTCTTTACTTAATCCAGTTCCCTATCCACTCTAGTAGTTCCTTTACTCTAGAAACCATTAAAATAGTTTTATTGATGTATTTTGGTTTTTGCATCACCATAATTTTCCATAGTATCCCTTCCCAAGCTCCCAGAGAGTCTCTCCTAATATTTTTAAGACAAAAAAAGGGGGGGGGCAGCATGACTGATCCATACTTTAAAATACTCTGAAAATATATGCAATGTACATACAGACCTCACACTCTGCAAGGGAATGAGGTATAGGTGTCATCTCATATCTCATTTTTTCTGTGGTTCTTTCAATTTACAGTATTATAACATTTGTTTATAATATTACCTTGGCTCACTTTACTTCATTCTGAATTAGTTGTTGGAGATCTTTTCATCCTTCTCTACTAAGTACAGAAACAGGAAAAACATGGCCTTCAATTGCAAGAGAAGAGAATCAGGATAGACATTCATGCTAATAACTGTTAGTAATTCTTTTTTATCCTAAACAAAAGAAGAGGATGGCTATCCATGTGACTTTAAATGAAGTACTCTTGGAAAATTTTCACATATGCACTGGAATAGCTAGTCTTCCAAATCTGAAATTTTTTATTTATAAAAGAGGTATAAAGATATGTCAGCTTAGTAGAAGTTGGCTAAACTTACCCACCCACCCACCCCACTTCTTATGGTTCCTTGAATAAATAAATTCTCTTTGTCCTGAGTCCTCACTGTCTCATTAATGAAGCCTTTGTTCTGGCCCTGACTTAAGTTTGTAAGTAGTCAATACATTTGAGCTATTATCTCAGGCATGGCATTTAAATAACTAAAGGCTTTACCTTCAACATCTTTCATGAGACCTTAAAGCAGGGGTTCTTAATCTTTTTTGAGTCATGTTAGTTATCTGTTGTCAATCTATGATTTAACAAGTATTTATTGTGTGATCTGCTGTGTACCTTTTATGGAGAATGCTGAATTTGGAGTCAAAGGATCTGGGTTCAAATCCCAGATTTCTATTTGTTACATGTAAGACCCTGGGCAAATTCTCTTTTTGGGGGATTCAGTATCTTCATTTATACAATGAGGAGGTTAGACAAGAGGACTTCTAAGGTCCCTTCCATCTCCAAGTCTATGATTAGAAATATGAGTTCCTTTCCATTTCCTCATGTACTACAAACTAGTATAAGCTATAAACATATGAAAAGGTAACTAAATATGTAATAAATGACATAGCAAATGTCAAATACATGGATTCGGTAATAAGTACAACAGCAGTTCAGTGGAAGAAAAGACTGTGTAGTTCTATAGCAGAAAGGAGGCATGACAGAGAACTAAAGGGATGTACACCATTCAAAATGGTAGAGAAAATTGAATCTGTGTATTAAATACTGTAATAAACAGCACTGTGGAAATTAAATGACATGCACTGAAGTACTGATACTATTACCGAGACTAGCTTTTACACCCTAATATTGTGTAGGTCTCTAAGACCCACTGACCTACTTCCTGCTTCTTTGAACTGATTTTAGATCTTCATAGGTGAGAAAGGACAGAGCTAGTTCAGTGCTTCCTTAAAACCTTGTAATTTTTTTTTTCACAGTGATGTCCTAAAATCATTCAGGGAAGAGAGTGGAGAGGGAAAGAAGAGGACTGGTTTTAATGTAGAGGAACCCAAAGGGGCCATGCTTGTTTAAGACTCCTTTCTCTAATCAATACTGTCATGTTCTAGGACCATCTTCCTGATTTGCTCTGTTAGTATTTCATTCACTACTTCATATTTCTTAGAATGGTGTATTTAGGAAGTATGAGATGGAAATCAGTAGATAAAGTAGTTTCCTGATTATCTGTATTTCTACCATCCATGCATGGATTTCTATTATCCATCCATCTCTGTCCTCTAGGAGCATAGCTGATGAAGAGGGTGTATATTAGCAATGGAATAAGAGAATGAGTGGAAGAGACTTAAGAAAGGAGAGATAAGTAGAATTTGTGATACAACTTCTGGTCAGCTATTCAGAACAAAAATTTTCTGAGGAAAAGATAGTGGATAAATATAAAATTGTATTTTCTGATTCTCTGAGAATGTATAAAGGCTCCAGGGATTATTTGGGTATCCTTAGTTATATTTTCAATGTTATGCTGCAAAAAAATGATAATAAAGCCTGTCAAAAAAGAATATGAAATTATTCAATAAAGGAGCACATCCAATTAGTGTTTTCCCTAAGAAGTAGTGCTTATTCAGCTTACTGAGCATGGAACATTCAGATCACATTTTTATGTTTTAACCAATGACATTCTTTACCAATCCAAGTCATCTTTATGGGTGAGTTTAATTTTCATGAAAATGAAGTAGATACATTGCTCAGAAGGCATGAAGATATTCTTCAGTCATAGGCTTTTTAATATAGAACTTCACAGAGCCCCAAAAAATATATCTATAGATGGATGGCAGGTCCATGGACCCCAGGTTAAAAACTGCTGCCTTAGATATATAAATTGTGAACAGAGGCTGGATTTTCAGAGCATTGTATTTTTTCTTTCTTTCTTTCTTCATATCTCTAGCACTTAAGCACAGTGCCTGATGCATTACATAGTAGGTGCTTAATAAATGCTTGTTGACTGACTAATAGATGACTGGTGTTTTTAGACAGATATAATTTTAGTACCTAGTTAATTGATTTAAGACAAATGGGTTTATGTTCATTGTTTTGCATTTACATACCACATAAACAAGTATTATTACAATTTACTATCGGGATTATAATACAATGTAGACTTCCTTTCACCTTCAACCCTATGTGTGTGTGTGTGTAATTTACTATTTGGTGGGAAAAGAAAAACTAACCTATGTCAAACCAAATTGAATTCCTTATACACATTTCCTATTGTTCTGCTTTATTTGCTTAGCTAATGTGATTCTCATCTGGAATATCTTTTTCCTATACTTTAACTGCCAAATTGCTAGAGACCCTTTAAATTCTAGCTAAAAAATTCTCTCTTCCATAAATCTCTCTCTCTCTCTCTCTCCTCTCTGGTAGCATAATCCTCACCCTCCTATATTTTACATGCCTTATCTCTCCCACTAGATTGTAAACTCCATAAGGACAGGGATAATATCTGATTCGTCTTTGCATCCCTTGAACACCAACTTTTAAAGCAGTTGTAGAAGCAGGAGGCACTTAACAATTATTTTTTGAGTGTTCATGTTCCTGCAAGTAAATCTGGATGTGTATCAAAGCTTATGGAACTTAGCCCATGGCTTAGGAAAATGGATAAATTCCTGGGATTAAGACAGTGCAATATTTATAAATCACATTCTGCTGTGTTCCCTGCTCAACTACCTCCATCCCTATCATTTTTTCCTGAGTGTTTAAGATTGTTACAATCTATAGCTGCAGTATGGAGTTTTAAGATGAGTTGGACATTCTATTGTCTTAGGAGATCCAGCTTTAATTTTTGATTTAATGTTATATTAATCATGAAAATACAGGCAAGCAGTTTAATAATATTGGGGATTTTTATTATTTACAAACTTTGAATCTTGTTAAAGTTGCTTCCATTCTCAGAAACTGTGTGGTACCTTGTCCTCCATATAAATATTATACACTTACTCTTTTCTCATCCCAAGGCCCAGACCTCTGGCATGAGTACCACAGGGCACCCTGTCTAGAGCTCACAACCTATTCAAAAGTTCATTTTCTCTATAGAAAATCATAGTGATGGACAGATTATGAAGCCAAGTGGCTGAGATAGACCTTTCAGATGACATAGAAAATATGATTTATCAGCTTTCACATCTTGGTAAAATAAAGTGCTTATTTGAATACCAAAACCAGTACTCAGGGAGGTAAATAGAGCAGGGTTATTAGACTTTTGTTTCAGGGCACCAAATATAGAGGGTGCCTAATTCAATGGACCTTAACTACATTTGGAGTTCTTTGACAACCTAGAAACAACAGGGTTTAGTGCCCACAGAACAAGAATAATTAGTTAAAATGAGAATTAGTCAGATTTCAGGCTAGGGTAAACTATTTCTCCTTCTGTTCCCCACACCTAAGAAGGAATACTTGTATCTATTTTCCTGGTTGAAGTTTATGATACTTGCTCTGGGTGCAAAAAAAAATGTCTCATTTTGACTGTCAGAATCTTAACTTTGAATCAATTCAACAAACATTTATTAAGTCTTAGAAGACTATAAGTCTATGAAGTCTCTGGAGATATGAAGACAAAAATGAAGCGGTTCCTATCCCCAAGCTACTTACTCACATTTATAGAACACTTGAAGATTTACACAACATTTTCCTTACAAGACTTCTATGAGAAAGGAAAGACATGTTCATATACTATCTCCATTTTTCCCATGATGAAATATACTGAGTGAAGACAGAGCAGGGTCATACAGCTAATGAGTTCAAATTGAATCCAGGTGTTCTGCCTTTTAGAAATGTTCTTTCAATACACATATAGTTTACATCTTCTGTTTTATTTTGTTTTTTCTATTAACAGCACTGGATCAAACCTGGAATGTCAAAAATCATAACTTCAAATAGATCATGAGAAACAGGACCTTGTGGTTCAACAACTCATTGCTTTTATACCCCTCAAAACTCACCTTATCGACTTCCTTATCTCAGTCAGTGTCACCAATATTCTTCTATTGCTGCAGACTAGAAACTTTGGACATATCTTTGACAATTTTCTCTCCCCTATCTATCCCACATATCATTAACTCATATTGTTTCATCCATAAAAATGTCTCCTGAGTTTGTTTCTTCTTCTGTGTTTCTATTGTACCTTTCCCATGCATGAATTATTATGTCTCCACACTCATCACCCTGATTCTAATTTCTTATCCCCCAAATTCTTTCCAAAGACAAGTCAGTATTCCCAAAAGATGACTTTCAAAGTGTTAATATCCTCTAGCTGCATGACCCTATCATTCTGCCTAAGAATGAAAGTACTTCTACTGTAACATGTATCCATATTTTTTTTTTTTTTTGCCAAAAAGAAAGTCTGCTACAAATAAAAGTATCACAGTCATGGGATAAATGTAAAAAGAAAATATAACATGGTTTCCAACCTCTAGGATCTTGTTTTCAAATTCCTGCCCTTTTTTTCATTCTACTAAAGGTAGCAGAATATGATACATACACAGACAAGTATGATATAAGGTAGATGGTGAAGGAGAAAGGCGATCTGGTCACTTTGCTATAGAAAAATTTGACTGGGGGCAGAGGTTTAGGGCAGGGAGAGGATATTTTCAGCCAATGAATTGGGAGGTGACAAGGTGACATTTCAAGAAGGAAGAAGTGACATAGGTAACATTTTAAGGAGTAATGGAGCCTTGAAGGAAGAAAAAGAAGAGAAGGGTTCAGAAGAAAACAGGACAAGGAAGAAATAGCACAATTCACAAAGATTTGGATACAGATGCAATAGCTTCCTTTGCCACTGTTGACATGGTAAATTCAATTCAGTAAATATTTATTTGCCCTTACATTTTATTGGGCATATAGGTTCTGAAGCAAATCTGAACAAGGAAATGATATTGCAATGAGAAACTACAGAGTGTGAAATGGGAATCTTGACCCTATTTCATATACTAGTAGGCTAAGATTTCTTGAATATATTGTCTCTTCCACCTTTTCATTGTTTCAGAAAAGAAAACAACAAAACTGTAGTAAATTGTTAGGGGTGAGGAGAGAAAGAGAAATAACACTGTCACAGCAAAAACCTAAAATTTTCTTCAAAGGATCAATTTTTAAAAACAGTTAATAAAGAAAATTTTCAGAAATAAAATTCAACATTCTGGCATCTCTATATGTGAGTCTATCTTAGGGTCAAAGGTAAGGAGAGGAAACCTCTGAAAGAAGGTTACTGATATGTGATAATTGCAATGAATTACAAGTCATTTTCCATTATGACTTCACCATAAGGATGAGATCTGTGTGCCATAGCATTCCCAAGTGAATATAATGGTCTATTTACTGTATATTCTGGATGATAACACTTACATTTTCCTTTGTGAGAAAGTACATACAATCATCCTGCCTCTTATGTTTAGAGTGGGGGTCTTCAGCTTTTTGCATCAGAGGGTGTACCATGGGGACATAAAAATATGCCCTGGAATTTTAAAAAATGGGGTCCAGGGAGTTGTGAGAGGTACTGAGTTCCTATCTCCACTAATCTGACCACTTTTGGGGAAAGGATCCTATTCCTCTCACCAAAAGAAATACCCTTACACCATAGGAATGGGGAAATGATGCTGGCTCTTGATGCCATGATCAACCAGGGCAGCTTTGAAGAAGGCAAGCCAAGTGCATTCTATTAGTTCTGAAAACCTAGCATTTCAAGCAGTATTCAGGAGTGAAAATTTCTTTTTAAGTAGTTATTTTAGCAGATCCTTTAAATCAGTTGTAGAAGTAATTGATGTGTATTAGTATCATGTACATTAGCACATATTAAATGTTGTCTTCATTGATCTTTAAGGTAAAAAAATTATCTTTAAGCATGTGTGTGAAGGTTAATTTAAAATGGGCACATACAAACACAAGACTTTAAAACATATTTGATTTTAGCCACAAGCAAAAAAAAAGCTTTATCTAGAAAACGGTAGTGTGTGCTTTCCTCAGCTGCAACAGAAAAATAACAACAACAACAAAAAACAAAAACAATGAAGCAAATCTGCCACAAGTAGATGAATCAATTAAAAGGCTAGAAGAAGCCTTTATAAGTGAGAGTAGAGAATTTGGTTAAGACTATACTTAAATCATTCCAGACCAAGGAAAATGTCTTCTATTTTAAAAGACTACATGTGTCTGTGAATGATAGATTCAGTAACCTCCTTTTGTAAGACAATTGTACCTTTTGATTATAGGAAATATCCCATTTTCTCTTCGAGCTCATGACTTTAGATTCCTAAAACTCTGAAATGACACACCAAATTATTTCAAGTGCTAATGATCATGCTGTGAGAGCAAAATTCTGATGGTCATTCAAGGTACAGTCATACCTCAGAATAAAGGCATATAGTTTATTACTGACAGGTCATTTTCATTTCACCCCAACCCTTGACACTTATTCTAGTTTTTTCAAAATTTAAATGGGATGGCATGACCTTTTGAGTATTGGAGATTTTACCTTCTTATAAATCTATGTACTTAAATTAAAGACATATAGACTCTTTGATGAAATCTTGATCATTGGAGACCCCCATGACCCAGTGCAATACAAGTTCAGCAAATAACCTTACAGCAGCACGGATAAAATTATGTGGCCTTTAATACAATCTTCAGATCTTGAGACACAGAGAAATCTTTTCTTCGCTTAGTCCTGATACCTATCTCTATTATAATATCCTGCCATGTCATGGAAATTCTTCCCAAGAGGTAGTACAATAAGCCGCAGGAAAACACACCCACACATACATACATAAAATGTCCTGTTCAATTTGTGAGTCAATATGGAAAAAAAAGTTTATGAAATGAAATTATCTATGAAATAGCTATGGCAGTCTTTATTTGTTTGTCCAATCATTTATTTTACTTTGGGGGAATTTACTTTTGGACATTATGTAGGTGCAAACATGAGGTTGTTGCTCATGGTAGTGAGGGCAAGTCATGAAAATTTTGTTCCTTATTTCTTTAAGCTGTTAAATAAATGAAAGCAATACTCGACCAGCTCTCTGGCCCCTGAAATAATCTCCATCCTCTATAAAATATTTTCTACACCTAATTGTTTCAATTTTGTCTCCTCCATTAGAATATGAGCTCTTCAAAAGCAAGGATTGTCTTTTTGTCTTTCTTTTGTATCCCCAATACTTAGCCTAATGCCTGCAAGCATGTAGTAAATGCTTTATAAATGTATATTAGCTGACTGCCTGTGGACAGAAAGCACAGTACCTAGTAGAGATACAACTTTTAGAGGAGAGATAGACCATACTTCATGAATCTGATAGTTTTGCAGAGGGATTAGACACAAAGACTTTATGCAACATTGTATATAATCATTTAGTTCTTTAGAGAGTGACAAAACTTTTTGGTGGAGAACAAGTTTGATATTTGTCCAATACATTCTAATGTTCAGTCATTTCAGGCATGTATGATTTGTGAACTCATTTGGGATTTTGTTGCAAAGATATTGGAGTAGTTTGGCATTTCCTTCTCCAGTTCATTTCACAGATGAGGAAACTGAGGCAAATAGAGTTAAGTGGGTTGCCCTAGGTTACACAGCTAGTAAGTGACTGAGGCCAGATTTAAACTCATGAAGATGAGTCTTCCTGACTCTGGACCTGGTGCCCTATCCACTGCACCACTTAGCTGCCCCATTCTGAGAATATGTAGGCATTAACACATTGTCTTGGACATAAGCAAAGATATTCTGGATGAAATACCACATGTTTCTAGATTGTGGTATTAGTATGGCACACAATAAGTATGTAATAAACACTCATTGACTTGACCTGCCCATGAGCATTTTGGAGAAAAGTCATATATGACATGTTCGAAAAGAATCATGGCATCTGTGAAAATGGGATGGCTTAAATGGAAGGTGTTTCAGTGTATTTCTGTATTTGAAAATGAAAAGAGTTTTATTTGTCAGAGCTGTTATGGCTCTCATTCCTCTGCTTTGCCTTAAAAGGGGAATGGTCTTGGAAAGAATATTTTTTGCTGCTTTAAACCATTGAAATAGGATTGAAATGGGATGCATTTACAATAAAAAAAGAATAGAGGATCCAAGTGCCTGCCTCTTCTCTCTAATATGGTACAGTGAGAAAGAGAAGAGGGTTTGGGGCCAGAGTCAATCGTGCTTTATTATGCACATATCATGTTCCATGTACTTTGTGTACTTTGCTAAGCACCGGGAAAAGGAGAGGAGAGGAGAGAAGAGGAGAGGAAAACAGAAAAATCTAGTTAACCTTGGGATACTATGTATGTAGGTATATATTCCAAGTATTTCAAACATATGTGTTTGTATACACACATATATATACATCTGCATATATAGAGACACATATACATATACATACACATATATACATGTATGTATGTTATATTTTATATATAGTATATATTGTACATATATACTATGTATAGTATATAATATGTATCATATATATGTTAAAGAATGTCTTTTGTTTCCAGAAACTGCTGAATAATCTTATTAACTATATCAATATTCTACCCCTAATGCTTGTACTCTAACATTTCTTCAAATGGCACCTCCTTTTCTGGGTGCTTTGGTTAGATGAACCTTGTATGATTGGTATAAGGATTTGCTCTAGTATAAACTGTGAGAGAAAATACAGAAAAAGGAAGAAGAAATGACTGCACATGGAAAATGAATTTGAATTCTTTGAAGTGCAAGACAGATATTAGAGGCTTCGAGAAAGAAAAGGCATTTTGGGGATGGTAAATGTTATTGGAGATTTTAGAATTGAATAAATGAGAAATTAATAAATGTAGAAATGAATAAATTGAAAAATTATTTAATGCTTATAAGAACTTTTTACAATACTTCATATTTCTGTGGTACTTAAGTTTTACAATATGTTTACTCATAATGACCCATTCAATTCATTAAACATTTATTAAGTGCCTACTATATGCATCATTGTGTTACTTTATATTCTGTCCTATGAAGTTAGTAGAAAAAATATTATTATAATACCAATTTTCAGATGAGAAATTGAGGCATATGGCAAGGTAAAGTGACTTGATCTGGGATGTCCTGCTAATAAGTATTTGAGCTTGGATTTGAACGCAGGTCTTTTTATTCCAAGTCCAAGCCTGTTTCTGTCATACCAGATTGCCTCTGACTCTGGAATACCATGCCTTAGTATGGAATCCCTTTTAGTAGTTAGTATTTCTTATAATCAGTATGATACTGTTATGTTGTTTGACCTGCTAGAGACTATTATTAGAGTCAGGCCACCATTTCAGAAAAGCAAGGTATTTTATTTTAGGAAGGAATTAAGTGTACTCCAGTCTTAATTTCCTATTGTAGAAAGTTGTCTTACAAATTGATATATGGAAACCTTGAAAATTGGGATGTTCTGTATTGAGGAGAGATTTTCAGACAAAGACCATACACTCTAGTTAGACAAATAGCAGGATCCTGGGATCATAGGGCTAAAAGGGATCTCAGAGGCCATGTAGATCAATGCCTTCCCTTTACAACTGAAAAAGAAAATCAAGCCCAGGGAAGTTATATCAGAGGTAGGACTTGAATCCAGATCTCTCCCACTGGAACTTGGCTCCTTCACCTTTCTACAATACATCCCTAATGTCATTCTCCTTTTTTGCTTCTAAAATTATTTTGATGAAGTTTGTATGAGAATCTGTCTTTTAAAAAATAGTTCAATATGCACACATTGTAGATAGATGTTGGCATTTTCCTTAATATACTGGGACAAGTAGGAAAAAAAAAGACAAGAGGGAATACAATTGCAGATAAAGACAATTTTTGGTACCCATTTGTTATGGAATACTCTGTGCAAGGATGGTAGACATCATAGTAATGACAGATTTGATAATAAAAGCAACTCACATTTACCTATCAGGGGTGGGAAACCTGTGGTCTTGAGGCCACATGTGGCCCTCTAGGTCCTCAGGTGCAGCCCTTTGACTGAATCCAAACTTCACAAAACAAATCCTCTTAATAAAAGGATTTCTCCTATAAAACTTGGACTCAAAAGGCCATGTCCAAGGGCTTTGAGGCCACAGCTTCCCACCCTTGATTAATGCTTCAAGGCTTAAGAATTGTTTATTCTCCTGCCAGTGTTGTGAAGTAGATAATGAAGGTATTAAAGGCATAAATCTTCCTATTACACAAATAAAGAACATGCAACTCAGCAAGACACAGAATTGAAATCAAAGTCCCCCTGCCCCACTGCAAAAACATCCCTTTGATCCTTTTTTCCTACTTTCATTCTTTTTTTTTTTTTTTAGGAAAAAGTATTTGTCTAACATGGGGTCTGCTATGAGATGTCCTTCAAAATTCAATGTATATTTGATTATAATAATAAATTGGTTCTTAATTACCAGGAATATAACTTATTATTTTCTGGTAATTATAAATCCCTTTCTGAATTATGAAGCAAAATTTATAAGCATATTGAATAGATAACATCTGACCTTGAACAATTTCTACTCAAACAAGACCGACTCCTTTCTGAAAATAAGCTGTGGTTGAGGAAGGAGATATCTTACACATAGGAAATAAAATGTCACCTTTCCACTGAATATACTATAGAGAAGAAGCAGTGTGGCAGAGTGGAAAGAATGTTGCATTGAAAGTCAGCAGAACTGATATAAAATTCCAATTATGTCATTTACTAAGTATGTCATAGAATCATAGGGTCCTAGATCTCAGAGCCTAGAATTAGAGATAGATAGGATTTTTAATGTCATCCAGTACAACCACCTTATGTTATATATGAGGAAACTGGCACATGAAGAATTTAAGTAACTTTTCCAAATTCACATAGATAGTCAGAATTTGAAATCAGTTTCTCTGACACCAAATTCAGCATTCAGTGCACTAAACGATGTGACCTTGGTTAACTTACTTAAGCTATCTGGGTTTCAGTTTTCTCACCTCTAAAATGAAGGAGGTTAACCCTTAAGTCATGCTGCTAATGGTAGGGAGCATTCCAAACTTTTTAGCTCTCATAGTTCAACTATAAATGCTGAACCTGAATTTCATAAGCTGTATCAACCTTGCTGAATTTTAGCAAGATATGTATAGCTAGGTATAATATGAGAGAACATGCAAGATGTGTTAGCCCTTGTTTTCTTGACGAGTGGGGTTTACAAGATTTCCAAATAGAAAAGAGTCTAATAGAAGTGTTTTCTTTGCCAGTAACAAAGGTGACAAAACAATTCTATACACACACACACACACACACACACACACACACGCACACACATCCCTCAAGAAGAGTGCTAGTAAATTTTTAACAATGCAGCTTGTGGCAGGGTAGAGGTGGAGAAGAGTGGGGAAGAGGTGGAGGGAATTATTAAACATAATTTAAAGTTAAATCTGCATTGTTAATATGTTCTTAAGTCAAGAAAATCAATAAAACATAAAATTAAGCTGTAGTTGATTTTTTTAAAAATGTTCTTAAGGCTTCCTGAGAAAAGGGGCCACTCAAAGAAGACTCTTGCATATGAGCCATATTTATGAAAGTGGACCCTGGATCCAGATTCACAGGAGGCTAATGAGGTATTAGCTTTGATAGTTGTATTATATTTTACATTTTCTTACTGCTTAAAGCTAAATGACAGATATTATATAATTTTACAGGACTCTCCAGAAAGGTTTGGGTCTGATTTAAAATCTGATAAGATGTTCATTATGTACCATTTATCTTTCTTTCACAGAATAATGAGAGGTTTTAAGCAGAGTTCTTAATGAGGTGAACATTAAGAAAATAATACACAGGCTCTGAGAATTTTATTTTGTCTTCAGGGCATGATAAATGAATGGTCAGTCATTTGCATTTCTAACTTTTTAATATTTACAAAGTGCACCGATCATTTAATTGATGCTTTCTGGTCCACACATAGCAATTTAAATTGTTTACCCAATTAGTATGAAAAATATTTATTCAGATGAATCATTTGATTACCAAGTTTCAGAAGGGACTTTAGATCCTAACTAGTAACATTCATACTTGAAAAAGAATACCTCTGATAAATAGTCATCCAGCCCTCTCCTTAAAACCTAAAAATTAAGAATGGGTCCATTGTCACCTGAGGAACTCCATTATACTTTTGGAATAGTTTTAATTTTTAGGAAAGATTTTTTTTGCATGGAGCTAAAAATCTGTCTCTCTGTAATTCTACATATTGTTTTTAATTCATTTTTCTGGAGTCCCATGGAATAAGCATAATCCCTCTTCCATCTGACACCTCCCAAAATTATTGAAGCCTTTTATTTCTTCGGGCTAACCATCCCCATATAACATAATCTTAAGTATGGCCCATTCTCACCATTACCATTTCTCTCTCTTTTGGAACTATTCAAGTTTGTCAATATGTTTTTCAAAATATGTCACTTGAGATTAAATATGTTCCTCTAAGTATAGCCTGACCAGGGCATAGTATAGGACTCTCATCACCCTCCCTCAGGGATATAACTAGGAATTCCAGCACCTGGAAAAATTTATTTTCAGTCATTTTTTGTATTGAGGGAGGGAGTGAAATATTGAGGTCATTACCAAGCCTGTGTTGGTGTAAGGTAGTTGAATGACCAAGGTTTTAAGGTTGAGAAAGATGAAGATCTGGGAGGCCAGGGTATTTGAAGAGGACAGGAGAGTTTGGAGTGGATAAGATTGTAAATCAGGTACTAAACTTATTGGGGAGGGGAAAGGATGATCTTAAGTTCCATGGATTACAATAAGGATCTGGAATGGAGGAAATAAATTCAAAAGGAGGAGAAATAGTTGCTGACGGATGGTATCAAAGAGAGTACATGAAAGAGACCAGGGAGTGGGGTGGAGCACTAAGTTTATAAATTCCTCATCCTAGCCCTTGTGTCATGGTATGTGAGAGGAGCAGACAGTCTTGGAGGGTGTACCAAAGATGAGATGTCTTCAGGAAGGCAGGAAAGAAACAAACATTTATTAAGGGCTTACCATGTACCAGGCACTGCTAAGTAATAGAGATACAAATGCAAGCAAAAAGAAAGACCTCCTCTGACCTCCAAGAATTTACATTCTGATAGGAGAAGACAACATACAAAAGCAAGTTGAAAAGACTGGGGCAGGGAATGGAGGGGGGAGAGAAAGGAATGAATGTATGTGGGTAGAATTTCAGAAGGTCAGGAACAGAATTAGGAGCAGAATGAAGGCTGGTTAGCCTGATCCATGCCACAAAATGGAGTCCTCAAGAGGAACTCACCAGTGAGAGAAGGGAGTGGGCCATGTGTGAGTATAGTCTAGGGGCAGAAGGTCACAAGGTAATTTAGATGAACATCTCTGGATAATGAGGGTTCAAGAGTCCTCCTCAGGAGAAAGATATTTCAACGATCACCAGAAAGTGGAAGGAATGTGAAAGAAAGGACACTAGGATGAAGGGCAATATATTAACAATAAAGAAGAGATCCAGAAAACAGAATAGAAATGAATAACAGACAAGAATAGGGGCTGAGGAGGGCAAGGTCTGAGTTTACTATGGTGGAATATGGGGTTGACAACTGGCATGTGCCTCCTTTCCTGCTGATTCCTCTTATGATGCCAAGCTGACCTTGAGCATTCCTCATAGGTTGGGAGTAGTCCACAGTGCCAGAAAGTAAGGCTCTAGAATGAGGATATAATGACCACAGGTATTGGAAGGTGGCACTTCAGCAGTCAGGCAAAAGATCTGACTGATCAGCTAGATATCTGATGGGAGAGAGAAATTTTTCCCTAGATGTAGATGCCTGAAGTAAGCCTCAACTTACTGGTGCTAGTTTCATCTCTATTCCTTTGCATACTATGTCTCCTTTAGAGTTCCTAAGTTACTAAGACTATGTTACCATTTTTTCTGTAATGTTATTAATATTTAGTATGTATTCCACTAAAGCCCAACAATCATTCTTCATCTCCAGCCCAGTATCCAACCTGTACAGGGAAGAGTGGCAGCCTCCACTTAATGATCAACATTCTCACACCTGGTCACACCCTTGATATTCCAATGGCTCTGAATCCCCATAGATAATCCTTCAAATGATATTCCCAATCCCCATCAAACAAGTCCTTGTCACCATTCCTTTTCAAAGATGAAGTGTAGTTTGTTGCATATGAAACAGGCATTCTAGATGGCCCAGAGTGGTTTCTGCTTGATACTGTGGGATGAGAATGTTGAGGGGGTTGGGAATAAAGAATTGTTTGATGGGGAATTGGAAATGTCATTTTGTTATCTCCTTCATCTGGTGAAATTGATTTTTGAACCAATTTTAGGACTTCTACTGATATTTATGTTTCCTCCTATTAGCCTATTACATTCAGTCTATTATTCTACTCTTTTTTGTGATCTTTCTGAACCCTGACTCTGATGCACTGACTTAGCTTTCCATCCCTAATGGAATGATTGTCTCAGTCATTCACAGAACTTATTTCGAGTCTCTGGTACACTCTAGGGTGTACATCTGGTGACACCTAGGGTCTTGGATCCAAGATCCAGTGGGCCCAATTTCCTAATCAATCCTTGATTAAACTGGTTTCCAAAGAGACCAGACAGGGCTGGGCTAACTTTCTGTATGTCCAAGTAGACTTCTTGCTTGTAACCTATTGTAGGCATACTTTCATAGAATAAGGATACTCTAGGAAATTCTTCAGGTAATTAATCTTTAGGCATTTCTCACCAATAGAAGATTTGACTAAATAATACTAATTTTTTTCTTCTTTTATCAGGTCTGAAATGAATGTTGTGGTTCATATAGTTTACTATAGAAAAATGTTCTTCAATGAACCAACACTATTTTGACCAAACTGAAATAACTCATCATTTTAATGACAAAAATACAAGGAAACCAGCATTACTTTCACTAAGGATCTTCTTGTGATGAAGACTTTTTTTCAGGTAGAAGAGTTAATGATATGGATATGTGCCCATTAGGATGATAAAAGAGGGAAAAATGAGAGTATGGGTCAAGCATGATCTTCCATTCCTGTACATTCAACAATAATGATTTATCAGAAACTTTCAGAGGTGTCCTAGTATTGTGCTGATGCAATGATGCACTTTCTTGAGAATTTTTTTTTCATAGTGCTAATTGTAATGCCGAATCTTAACTGTCAAATGAGCTTTCTGGTACAAAGATTGTGATTAAGTCTTTTGTATAGACAAATCAAATGTTCTTTTTAGAGTATTAGCTAAATGAAAGATGCTTTGCAGTATACTGTTTCTTTACAAACCTTTTTGAAGAGACAGACCTTGCTAATGTATGAACATTCTGGAGCATAGGCACAACCCAAGGATATTGGCAAATTGACAGAGCATGTTGTCTTAGAGCATACTTTTGATGAGAGAGTATTCCCAGGCAAGGTAAACACATTGATAAACTCTTTGCCTTTGATCTACACATATAGCTTTTATTGATGTTAGCTGAAGTTCCAGGAATGGATTAGAGAGTATATGGCTGATTGATTGGACTTGGGGCTTTTAATGATATGGAAGAAGATTGACATGCTCTGTATATATTAGAAAGACTAGTAGCACTTCCCAGGGAGTTCTGCTCCACTCATATTGTATTCTTGGACATGCATTATATGTCTGTCTGTCTATCTAATCTACATGTGTGTGTGTGTGTGTGTGCATGTGCATGCGTGTTTGTAGGTGTTGGTGTGTTTCAGGGGGTGTAGTATCATTTTTTGTTATTTCAGTATATGATTAAAATGAGAATTATTTTACTTTGATCCAATTTTTCTCCTTGAGGTTATTTTGGATACAAATTTTTAAGAATTAGAATATGATTTTCAAAGTCTGATGGAACCTTAGAGAACAACTAATCTAAAGGCCACATGAGCAATAATCTCCTTTTTAACAAAACTAACAAGCATGCTAGCCTTCCATTGAAGGAGCACCCAGTTCTGCCATAGACAAACTTCTCTACTTTAAGACAACTCTAATTATTAGTAAGCTTTTGGTTATATCAAGCTCAAATCTTCCTCACTGCAACTTTCATGTATTGTTTTTAATTCTGTTCTCTGGTTCAAACTATCCAATTGTGGAATATCACATTGTATAGGATGTCCCAAAAGTTTTAGTGCAGTTCTAAACCATAAAAGCTAGAGTCCCTATGACTTTGTACCTTACACCTTCCATCCCTGCTGGGCACAGAGTGTCCCCTAAGGGAAAGTGACAAGCAGCCAGGCCAGATGTCTTCCTTCTGCCCACAAAGGATTGCCACTTGACCCAAGGCAGTGACTTCCATCTGCACTAGCACAAGACAACTTCCACCTCCTACTGCCTGCCTGATCTCCCAACTGGGATGCTGAGAACCTCTGGTGTAAAAATGAACTACGTATTTTTATCTTCAGGACTTCCATCTCCTACAGCACCTTTCCTTTGAGGGAAGCAGAAGAGGAAAATTGGTGGGGAACAGGACTTCTTTCTTCTTCTGTGAAGGTTCAATTTCCTGCTGTGCCCTTTTCCTACCTAATCTCTACTCATCAGAAGGAATTAGTGAAGGAGCAGTGAAGCAGAGCTTCCCATCTGATCATCTGATAATCTCCTCTCATCTCATGCTCCACTTGACCCTAACCCATTCTCCAGTCTCCATTTGGAAGAGTGGCAGCTTCTACTCGGTGAATGGCAGCTGCCTCTCGATGAACGTTCTCACACCTGGTCATACCCTTGACATTCCAATGATTCTGAACCCCTATAGACCATCCTCTAAATTCCATTCCCCATCCCTCATCAAATAATTATTTATTCCCATCTTCACCTCTCTCAACTCACAGTATCAACCAGACAACAATGCCCTCTGGAATTCCAGTTCCCTAGGCAACAATCTACCCTTCATCTTTAATCTTTTGCTGTCCCACTTCTTCCATCTACTAGCTACTCCTGAAACCTGATTTCCCACCAATGTCGCAGCCTCCCTGACCACTCTTTTGAGTACTGGATGCACCTTCACCAATTCTCTTCAGCTAACTGGTCAAGGTAAAGAAGTTGGAATACTCCTTGCTCTTCATTACCACTTCCAGTCCCTTCCCACCTCCATCACTCAGTAACATCTCTTCCTTTAAGTTTCATGCTATTAATATCTACCACTCAATCAAATCCTGGTGGCTGCTATTTACACACCTCTCGGTCACATTCCTTCCTTCCTCAATGAGTTCATACATGGCTCACAATCTTTGTCTCCCTCCCACCTCCTGACCTCATAGTAGGAGACACATATTGGCTCTCCCTCAAATTCCCTAACCACTCAGTTCCTCAACTTACTTACTTCCCATGACCTCTTCCTACATCCTACCTTAGTGACACATAAAGATGGTCATACTCTTGACCTTGCAATCACCCAAAAATGTGTCACCTCCATGTTCAAGAATTCCAAAATCCTCTTATCCAACCATAACTTATTGGCTTTTCACCTCTCCCTCCATCTTCCCTTGCAAAACCCTTCTCTTCACCAGCATGGTAACCTCCAATCCCTTGACCCCTTCATTCTTTCCCAGGCCATCTCCTCTGCATTATCCACTCTCTCTTCTTTCCCCCATCTTGACTCCTTGGAAACCAATTCAACTCTATACTGTCTTCCTCTCTTAAATCCTTAACCCTCTTATCATATGATCAATTACACCCTGGCAAATCTCAACCTTCGATTACTCCCACCATTTGCCACTTTTGCTCCTACACATGTGCTGCTGAACAAAGGTGAAGAAAGCCATCCCTTCTGACTGGGTCCACTACAAATTTGTGTTACACAATCTCAACTTGATCCTCACTACTGCTAGGCAATCCAATTATGTGTCCCCTATCAACTCACTTTTCCATTCTCCACTGTGACTCTTCCAAATCTTTCCATCCCTCCTGAAACCTCCGGTTGCTTCCCTGTCCTTACCCTCTCAGCTGAGAACCTTGCCTAATATTTTACAGAAAAATTAAAGTCATTTGACATGAGTTCTCTTTTCCCCTCTTCTTCATCTATCACCCAGATACTGTCTGCCACTATCTCTTCCTTTAGCTGTCTCACATGAAAAAGTACCCTTACTCCTTACCAAAGATAACTCCTCTACTTGTATAAGTAATTTCATTCCATCCTGTCTCGTTCACCATATTTCCCTACTCTGTCACCCCCACTATATCACTTACTTTCAGTCTCTCCCCTTCTACTGGCTCATTCCCTACCATCTACAAATACGCCTTCTTCTCCCACTTCAATTCATCCTCTATTCAGTTGACAAAACAATCTTCCTAAAGCACAGGTTCAACCTTTTCACTTCCCTTCTCAATAAAATCCAGTGACTCCCTATTGTCTCCAGGAACAAATACAAAATGCTCTGTTTGGCATTCAAAACCCTTTGTAACCCTTATTTCCTTTTCAGTCTTCCTATACCTATAACCTGCCACATATTCTTTGATCCAGCACGCTGGCCTAACTGTTTCACGAACAAGACACTCCATCTCTTGACTCTGTGCATTTGCTCTGGCTTTCCCCAAGGCCTGGAATGTTCTTTTTCCTTAACTCCACCTAAGTCCAATGAAAATCTCTTCTTTTACAGAAAACTTTTCTCATTACTTCTTAATTCTAGTGCATTCCCTCTGTTAATTTTCTTCCCTATTCATCCTATATATATATATATATATATATATAACTTGTTTTGTATATATTTCTTTGCACATTGTTTTGCCTATTAGATTGTAAGTTCCTTGAAGGCAGGGACAGTCTTTTGGCTCCTTTTTGTATCTCCATTGCTTAGTACAGTGTCTGGCACATAGTAGGTAGTTAATAAATGCTTATTCATTGATTGATTTTATGCTATTATCTTAAAGTTTTAAAATGAACTAAGACTTTTGAGACATGCTGCACATGGCCATACAGCCTATACCTATTACACTAAAATAACACACATCTCATACAATAAAGAGAGGCAGAATGGTGTACTGCCTAAAGGAATAGACTGACTTGTAGTCACTGAGACCTGTGTTCAAATCCTGCATTTGACACATAGTGGCTTGGTAACTTTGGACAAGGCATTTATGCTAAGCCTCAGTTTTTTTCATCTGCTAATTGAGTATAATAAAAATGGCACCTTCCTTATAGAGCTGTTTTAAAAACTAAATGAGATAATGGATATAAAGTGCTTTGCAAACCTTAAAGCACTCTACGAATGCCAATGGTGATGATGATGTCATTCTTGGGACACCTTAAGCTAGAAAGAATGAGTGGTCTGAATAAGTGTGTTATAGCAATGAATTCTTTCAACTGATGATGTACTTATCCTTTGTAGAGCCTGTGCATATGTGTGTTTGCATGCAAAATTCACAGATGTCTAAAGAGAATCCCAACTTTTAATATAATTAGTAGATGAAGTTTCTTGATGGCTACATATGAGATTTTGTCAAAAAAAGATAGAAGGAGTTGGGTGGAGAAACACACAAGTAGAGTTGTGAGGAGAAGTTTCACTTTGAGCACTAATTCTTTCTTGGAGATCTCACCAGTGCTTATCTGAAACTTATTATAACTAGCATTTATTAATGATCTTTCTTCTCTGTGCATCATTCTTTCTCAGAAAGTCAAGCATTTAAGGAGAACATTTATGTATATAGGGTACTAGAATAGTCATCTTTAATGTACTTGGATGGTGATGCTCTACTCACACAATCCATCTTAAGGAATAATCATAATGAAATGGAACACACTGCTTTCTACTTTCTTAGAAACTAGCATTTCTCATATATATCTATATCTATAGATATAGATATAAATATATATAGATATAGAGATATATATATATAGATATATGAAGCATCTTTCCAGGAAGTCAAACACAGATCAGAAGAATTCTAATTTATCAGGGAGATTTTGCCATAAGAAAATGAGTGATGATGTACTGCAGTACTGTAGTGTTGGATTTGGAATCATGGGACTTGAATTAGAATACTAGTCCTCTATGTGTAGTCCTGGGCAAGTCATTTGACTTCTCTAGCCTCAGTTTCCTCAGAGGTAAGATCAAGGTGATAAAAGCACCCACTTCATAGAAGATCAAATGAGATAATACATGTAGAGTTTTACAAACTTTAAAACTCTATGTAAATGCTAGTGACAATCATGATGATCATGATGATGATGTTTGAGAAGCAGCATGACATTGAGTAGAAGGCAAGCATTGGAGCTGGGTTCAAATCTTACCTCTGAGAAAGTTCTATTTGAGTTACCATGATGTTCTGGGCCAAGCCTAACTCAGTCTAGTTCAGTGATTTCAGACTCAGAATTAGAATACAATGAAATATACTTGTATTATAAAATTCAATAAAAATAATTTTGCTTACAATAAAAGATTTAAAAACATATAATTACCTATTCTCTCTATATATATAGATATAGCTAGCTAGCTAGCTAGCTAGATAGATAGACACACCTATTTTATCCATGTAAGCATCTGCATTTGCATTTGGTAACTGTTTATTAAGAAGTTATTATGTGCCAGGCTAAGTACTGGAGATTTTATATATATATATATATAAAAAAGCAAAAGACAGGCCATGCCCTCAAGGAGCTTACAATCTAGGCTTTTTTATGCCTCATGTAGAAAATCCTAGCTGAGGAGGGCCTTCTTGATCCCTTTAAAGGAAAACACTCCAGTTTATACAAAAGCAGACAGTACTCCCATAATATGTGGACAAGTCACTTAGGTTATCAGTGCCCCAAAGTAACTCTCTTGAAGACTGTCTTGTAGGGGAGTTGAGATCTTTATTTGTGGCAGGGGTTTAGAGTGTGGAGTGGGGGTGTGGGGATGCGAATGGTTCTCTAAACTGTTCATATTACAGGTCTGGACTAAAACAACAATGACTGCTAGTAAGATCATTGAGAAGCAGTGTGGTGTAATAGATAGAAGGCCAGTTATGGAGATAAGAAGACCTAAGTTCAAAGCCTTCCTCTGACACATACCAGCCCAGTAACCACACACATGTCATTCAACTTTTCAATGCTCCAAGTAATTCTTTAAGACTCTAAATCATGGCCAAGTGAATCACAGCCAAGCTGTATAAATGGAAGGGGTTTCCACAGTGGAGACTTCCTTCACAACTGAATACAAAGGTTCAGACTCTTCCCTCATCCTTAATCACAATTATGAGTTTAACCTTGTGATATTAGACAAGTGATTTTACCTCTCTCTGCCCCTGGTCGGGACAAATGATCCCTTATGTTCCTTCCAGTCCTCTGACATGAGCTGGGGGGGGTCTCAGAATTCAAATTGTTCCTGTCCTTCTTGCTTTGGCCCTCTATTCCTAACTTGACTGAGGGCCATGTGCTTCCTGTAGGTGCACAGGATATTTAGCATAGTCTGGCACTTGAGTCTATAACCCCCTCTATTAAGTAGTTTCCACGCTAAAAAGGACATTAAGGAAGCATAGTTTGCAATACTGTTTGCTTAATACCCAAAAGTCTTATATGCTTTGTGGTTTTGTTTTTGGTCAAATATTCCAGGTAAACATATTAAATACTTACTTGATTTATTAATGGTTTTTAGAAAATTACACAGTGAGAAAAGTACACTCATGTTGCATAAACACACACACACACATACACCCCTATAATGTGTGCACTGATATACACTTAGGCCCATGATTATTTGGAAAACTAGCCAGAGTCAGGGAAAGGGGTGAAATGCTGAAAATAATCTCCCAAACACTCAGAAGTCCTGAACTTTACCCATTAGTTTCATGAGGCACCTCCTAAATTCCCCAGATAAGAAAGAAAGAGACATTTCATAATCTGAATGGCCTAAATCTCCATCTAGCTGTCTCAAAGTCCCTAGAGCACAATGACTGAGGTCACAGAAGCACATAGACAAATAGATTGCAAAGGCTTAGCTGTACTCAGAGGAAATAGGTGCTTCAGTAAGGTATTATTAGTGGAGATATGACCTACCTTGTCCCCTGTGGTGTGTATTCTTTGCTGTGGGCAGTGTTCATGGTTCAGTGTTCAGTGTTGGAACTATTTCAAGAAGGGTACATTTTTTTTTCTTTATCCTGGTTCATGACTTTCTAAGATCATGTGGTTATGGAGATTGGGGGAGTCATTTGGAATACACAGGGGCTAAGATTTAAACCAGCATTACTGTGGTAATGGGGATGAGTGGGAGAAATGAGTGGTCTGTGCAAGTAACAGACTGAAACCCTCAGGTAGCACCGAGCTCGGAAAGCTTTAGGTGTTAATGGGCCAATGTTACCTGTAATTCAGAGGCTTGCTGGATTTTGTGTGTGTGTGTGTTTTAGGCAATTGGGGTTAAGTGACTTGCCCAGGGTCACACAGCTAGTAAGTGTCAAGTGTTTGGTCTGAGTCCGGATTTGAACTCAGGTCCTTCCTGATTGCAGGGCCAGTGCTCTATCCAGTGCACCACCTAGCTGCCTCGGCTTGCTGGATTTTGAAGTAGATGTGGAAACTGAAAAATATCAGAAGCTTTATGATGCATAGTCCTCTATCAGATTCATTAATATACCCTAACACTGTCATTAGTCTTGCATTTAGAGGTTCTTCTGAATTAGCATTTCTAATTTCAAATAAAAACTTGGCTAGTACTTGAAGTTCTTATCACTGATACCTATACAAGTAACTTTTGTTAGTAGCCTTTGAAGTAATTTCAAAAGCAATATTCATTTTTATTTCAGTCTCTGTTTAAGACTTCTGTTTATTTTTAAGTTGTTACTTCTTAGCAGGGTACATATGAGCTGGGCTGGGGAAATGATGAAAGGAAAGTATAGAAAATTGCTTAAATGCCTCTCAGTGGCATTACTTTCCTGAGATATGCGGATTTAAACTGTGACCATTAGAGTCAATAAGGTAATTAAGTTCCAGATTACAGGCAAAAAAGACTTGTGACTTTTACAAGATTGCCTGTGATTGGTAGACTCTTCACAATATGATTCCAGGTGTGCTGTAGTTTGGAATTAGTGAATATAGCTTTAAATCCTGATCATTATTCACTTCCCTGTGTGATTTGGAGCAGGTCACTTAACATTTCTAAATCTTAGTTTCCTCATCGGTAAAGTGCTGGCTTGGACAAAGTGAGGTCATTTTAGAGCTTTAACAGGAAATTCTTCCTCCTGGAACCAAAACAATTGGGGCAGAGGTACTGCTGTACATAAGACAACCAATCGTGAGTACAGTTCCTTCTAGAAGTAAGGCATCTTATTCTCCAGTGAATCTTAGCCATATCCCTGCAGGAGTTGAGGAGAAAGGCAATTTCTGGGAGGAACACACCAAGGCAATGGGATCCTGGGAACCATGTCCTGGGGCTCTGTGAGGGAGCTAGTCAGAGCCATGCAACACAGGCTCAAGAAGCGTGAAGAGGTTGGTCTTTGAAATCGCCTCCCCATTAGCCTGTTGGCACCTTGAGCAAAGCACTTACTACCCTGCCCTATTTACAATCTATTTCAATTCTAAAGTCTATGGTCTTCCATCACAGAAGATAAGACTTAAATGAGATCTCAGAGATAAAGTTTGGATGTGAATGCCAGGTCTCTGATTCCTAAGCCCAACACACCAGGTTTACAAAACTTTGTATCTTACTTCATGGGGTTTTTGTTTATTAGGGAATATCTCAAATACATAATTGTAATACAAAATAATGCATAAGTTAATAAGGGAGATTCAAGGAAAACAACATATGAAATCTAAGGGTAGAAAGCTCTTACCAGCTGGCAGAATCAGAGGAAAGTCAAGGATTTAGGGCAGGAAAGGACACCCCAGAGGTCATGTTCAACCATCTTATTTTATGAATAAGCCCTGAGAAGTGAGGTGATTTGCACAAATTCACATAGGTAGTGAGCGAATAGCAAAGCCCAGCCTTCCTTGAAGAGGTTTATTTAAAGAATAGTCAAGCATTTAAGAAGTAGAAAGGCATGTGGAAAACATTCCAGACACAATGAACAGTAATAAAGAAAAAAAAACAGAGGCAGGAATGTGTAGGTGTAAAAAATGGATTGAAAGTAGTCCATATTAGATGGGGCACAGGTTTTTGTGGATAGAAAGTGGTTTGAAATAAGACTTGTCAGTTAAGGTGAGCTTAGATTGTCTTGAATAATAGGCAAAGAGTTTTCTCATTATTTAACAAGCAACATAGAAGAACCTTGACAGATTTTGAGATGAGTGATATGCCCAGATCTATACTCAGGGAAGATCAATCAGGCAGTGTGTGAAGCATGGTTGGAGGGAGAGAGAGTGGAGGTGGAAACCTGTTAAAAAGTTATTATATAATCCAAGTGAGTGCTAAAGTGATTTTAAGCAAGTAGAGACATGGATGTATAAGAGATGTGGCCAAAGTAGAATTAACAGTAGGTAACTTAGCAGATAATCGAGATGAAAGAGAGGGGATAATCAAAGAAAAAACTAAGAAAACTGGCTTGAATAGTGGTGCCACTAATAAAAATACTAAAGGAGATCCAGGATTTGAAGAAAAGCCAATAATCTCAGTTTTAAATACCATGAGTTACAGATGCCAGTGTGTCAACAGGTTGAACTGTTATATAGGTAGTTAGGGCTCAGAAGAAAAGTCTGGTCTAAGGATACAGATTTGGGAATGATCTGATTAGATATGATAGCCATGGGAGAGAATGGGGAGGGGGGAAAAGCTCTTAATGCACATTCCTCCAACTAAACTTTAAATTGGTTTTACATGACCAGGGGTTGAAATGCTTCTTAATGAAGTAAAAAGTTATAATTATTGAATTTGAGACATGAAAGCACAAAAGACAACTCATGTGAGACTATGATACTGTTGTCAGTGCTGGGAAATCCCTGATAAATAAAGGGAATTACACACAACACAGTTAATATTTCCCATAAACACTAGTCAGGTTACACTCTTGGACCAATTAATTTACAAAATCTATTTTTTTAAAAATGTGACAACTTTGCAATGTAGGGTGTTCTTTAAACCTTGAAAATACTGAATACCTATATCTCCTACAGGACAAGGGTATAGTTTTTTGTTTTGTTTTGGTTTTGTTTTGGTTTTTTTTTAATGTGAACAGAGGATAAAGCTGAGTATAGTACCCAGGTTCTTCAAACACACATTCTAAGCATGTTTCTAGATCCTTGAAAGAACAGAGTTCAAAATCCCATCATAAGCAGATGAGGAATGACAAGATGCCCATGAAGTCTAGTATTATACTGAGCATGACCCTTTTGCTTATTCACATAGGTTCATTATCATTTTTATTTAGAAGGAAAAAAAATACCACAGAGGCTAGACTCCTTTGGCAAGTAAATAGAACCATGTGCCAGAACCAGAAACATTTTCCCCTGCCTGGAGTTTGGGTCCCCTATGGGAAGTGAACTTGTGAATCCTTGGAGATAAGTAAATGCACTGTTGCCTGTGAAGAGTGAGTGAGAGATACTGGACATATTCATTACAGTCTCCCTGTTACACCAAAGAATTTCAGAGGTTGTTAAACCATTTTTTCTTTTAATACTGAGATTCCAAATTCCAGACAACACCAGTGAATGATTTTGTATAGGCTCCCCAGGGGTATTTCTGTCACCAGATTTTCACATGCTTTCCAGGGATTAATATTTTCTAAAAATCATTAATATATGGGATTTCACAAACTTCAGTGCTTTCTTATAGTGAAGACCAAAGACAAAATTGAAATACATAGAGACATACTCCCTCCACATGAAGCAAAACAATGGGGTAAAAATAGCTTAGATAAGAAGATGGTTTTTCATGGGAATCTTTAAATACCTCAAGAGCAGCCTATGAGGTGATAAGTGCTGGCATCTCCCTCATGTGATCATTAATGCAGGATGTACCTTTGGCCTTCACCAGCTAATAGCTAAAAGGTTCAGAGATAAAGTTACTGAGCTTAAATGAGGTGACAAAGGATATTTATATTGCTGGGGGAGAGATTGGGAGTACAAGGAAGGATAAATCCTGGACTTGAGAAATGAAGCTCTAAGGAAGTGTCTCTATCTGCATTTCACAGTACATAAATGGATCTGGTTTCCACTATATCTACTCCTTAGCCAGAATGTCAATTTATGCCTTCAAGCAAGCATTTTCTGGGTTCTCATCTACTAACACAATCAGCTTATAATGTCATAATTTAAGAAAGTGAATACTTACTCCAACAGCAAGTTCCGTTTTGCCCATTAGGCATTTTTGCAACAGTGAAGACTCTGTTAGTCATTCTGAGAGACAGTTCTCTCAATGCAGAGTCCTGAGGCACCTAGTCACCTGGTCTTTGTAGGTCAGCTTCTATTTAGAGCAAAAACAGTGTTAGAAATGAATTTTTCAGCAGACTGGAGAGGGGGGAAAGGGAGAGAAAGCAGGTTTCCTTTGTGTACTTTAAACTCCTTCCAAGACAAACTTGTTTTCCCTTAGAGCAGAACATGATGATGTTGGGGTGTCATAGTCCCAGGAGAGAAGGCAGTGTACCATCTTTTCAGGCTGCTCTTTCAGGCCTTAAGGGAAAGATCCAGTAACTTCAGGTTAATTTCTGCTACCCTCCAAGCTGAAGAGTTCTTTAGCCCTCAGGTGTTATGTATAGACACTTAACAGGGAACACCTGGGAGTCCTGAAGTTCCCACCTCCCACAGCCTTACTTATCAGGAGCTATAAAGCTTTAAGTGGCTGACTTGGGTCTCTATCAGCTGACAAGATAATCCCTCACAAGTTAAAAGATAATTCAAGGTCAATCTATCATTCAGGAAGAGTTTCTGCCAGTCTCAGTACAATTTTATCCACTACAACATGAAACCTGGCATTGTAATCTACTGTCACGATGCTTGTGCCATGGACTGCTTGCCACAAGGAGGACTTTATTAGGAGCCTCCAATTCCATCCTTCATAGGAAGTCATGGAAACGTGGAGGAACAGGCAGTATGTCCTTAACCAGAATTGGAGCAAGAAGGTAATGATTAGGAGACTTCAGAACTATGACTGTCTCCCTAAATTACCCTGAAATTCTAGCTACTTCTAGTTACTGAAATTGTAGTAACAAACTAATTTCTTCTGAGTCCCTATTTTCCTTAATGAAGTTATTTATATTTGTTTACTTTCAAACTAAGTGGGTATAATATATAATAAAGGAAATTAAATAACTCTTGCTTTGGAAATCATCCAGAGATTAATATATGCTCCCTCTTAACCTCTTCCTCCCAGTACTATTAACATCTGTGCCAGATATTGAAGAGTAGAAGGACTACTGTGGGTAATTTCATAATCTAATATTTGCATATAGAAAGAAAACTTGTCCAAGAAAGAAAACTTGTTAAAGAAAGAAAAGAAAAAATTTGTTAAAAGTGGTGCTAATGGTTACAATGATTATGGATTTATTGTTCAGTTGTACATTTTGTTTTTGACTCTAAACTCCTTACTCTTAAGTTAAACACTGATATTAGAAAACACTTTTATATTTAATCCTATGAGTGTGTTAGTTGATCATCCAATTCGACAAACATTTATTAATCACCTACCATGTATAATAACTTTAAAGAATTTGGCATAATTATCCACACAAGAAAAACTAAGTGTGTTGAAAAATGCCTACTGTCCAAAATACAGCATGTAGGTGAACGGACTCAGCCACTGATTTCATCTGTCTCTATGTTTGTATATATTTTGGATTGTTGTTGTTCAGTCATTTTCAGTTATGTCCAAGTTTTCATGATACCATTTGGGGTTTTCTTGGCAAAGATACCGTAAGGGGATGCTATTTTCTTGTCCAGCTTTTATAAATGATGAAATTGAGGAAAACAGGGTTAAGTGACTTGCCTAGATTTGCACAGCTAATAAAGTGTCTGATGCCAGATTTGAACTCAAGAAGATGAGTATTCTTGACTCTAGGCTTGGTGATCTATCCACTGCACCATCTTGCTGTGTATCTATATTGGATAGGCACTGAAAATGGACAATTATTTGGGCCCAGAACTGAAGAGCAAGCTGAATTGCCTTTGGGAAATTGCGGTTATTTTAAAGACCCTAAACTTCTCCCTAGGTTTCAGATAATAATATAAAAGCCACCTTTTTAATGCCATTATTTTTCCAGGATTGTAAGGTTGCAAACCATAGAATACTACTAGTGCTGAAAGAATTGAAACTGACAATTTCCTAAAGAGCAATGGAAATCACACAGGTAGTAAGTAATAGTCAGAATTTGAACCCCATCCCTTGATACCAGAACCATTGTCCTTTCCCTGTGTACCACACTGCCTTTCATAAAAACAGACATTCATTGGAATATTATTTAAGTACTAGAGATGCAAGGATGGAAAACAACAAAGCCCCTGGGCTCAAAAAGCTTACCATCTGATGGTGATATGACACCTCCATAAACAAGGATGGTATAAAGTAAAATTCATAAGGATTTAGGGAAGGTCCAGATGAATTATTTTAAGAAATTTGAAGAAATAGCTTTCAAATGATCAGTGAGGGAAAGATTCATGAAGGAGGTAACTCCAACACTGAACTTGGAAAGAAAAGAAGGATTTCAATAAGCAGGGATGTGTTAGTGCTTTCTAGACATGAGGGATGACTATTGGTGAGGACACTAAGAAGAAAGATACCAGGAAGAGATTAGAGGACAGTATGGCTGGAATGGAGGGTGTGTGAAGGAGAGTAGAATGAAATAATCTAATTTCTTGTGTCATAGGATAAAAAGTAAAGATTGAGAGAAGACCTATTGGTAGATAATTGAGATCTGACTGTTTAGCATATTAAATTTGTGATGGGAACTTCAGTAGGTAGTGCCTGAAATAAAGTAAACACACCTAATGCCCATTCAATCTCTCAGTCTCTTAACACAACATTCAACTGTGCTGACCAAGTGTTCTAGGCTCTAAAACTTTGTTGCTGTTGTTATTCCACCATAAACTCAGTGTTATCCAAGAAACGTTAATTAAATTTCTATTGTGTTCAAGGCACTGAGCTATTCAAATAAAATAGCCAGCCTCTTGAGGTAGTGAGTTTCCTATCATTGGAGCTTTTTAAGCTTAAACTGAATGATCACTTATTGCAGAAGGTCCTCTCCTTCAAGTGGAAATTCTCCTAGCACTAAATTGAGACAGTTCTTAAGTCAGCAACCTAGCCCACTTGTCTCCTTTCTGAGGCCTGACATAATCACTCACAGCAATTCCATTTGTAATTCATCAAATGACTCATACTTGTGCAGGTGGCCTTGTGAATGAATGTATACCCAGGTTGTTGGAGCAAAAGAACAGATCGAGCCCAACAACTAATACTAATCATCTCTGGCATGTAGGATTTATATTACCCCATTTTTCAAGGGCCTCAGCAGAATGGGCTCTACAGTACTAAGTATAGAAGTGCTATGTGGGCCAGGTATTAGCATTCTTATATTGCACTTGGGGCAGCATTAAAGAGAGGTTAAGTAAGCCACTGGTGGGGTTGAAAGTAGAGTTTAGATCTGCTGTCTTTGCATGCTAGTCTCTGTCCACTGAACTGTGCTGCCTTTGGGTTAGTCTTTCCTTTAAAATATTTTGGAGGATGGGAGGGATAGATTTACTACCAAGAGAACACACATTGCTCCCTGTTTGACCTTAAATCCATCGAAGAATGTCTCATAATACCCAGCTGTGCAAGTTGCTTGTTACTGGATTCTCTCAGGGATGAGTGGATTTAATAGATTAAAACAGGCTGATGGGGGTGGTAGAGTATAAAGGTTGGTGGGAGCATAAGAGGAGTAGACAAAAGTGTGATCCTATTCCCATGTCTGCAGCTAAACCCATGACTGTGCCCATTCTTCCCCAGGAGGCTCATCCAAACCCAAAGCTCTTTCTAGTTTTGAAAGAAGCTCCCTATCTGGTTCAGTCATGCTGCTACATCACAAACAAGCCCAGGATCACCAGAAAGCATGCTCCAGTGGGGGAGAGATTGTTTTTCCCTTTTGCAATTTGGTACAGGTAATGCAGAAAGACACCAGTTGAAAAGCTGTCACTGTTGTGAAATCATGTCACATTGTGAGTCTGCCTGGGGACTTGGTTTTGTGTTCTCAGCCCTGCTAGTGTGGACTTTAAGAGGTCCTTGGGTCCTGTTTTGCATTTCTCATTAATCTTCTTTTCAAAACAGAGTATTTTTGCATTGATAGCCATACTTCTTTTCCTCAATTCCATTTCTCCATCTTACCCATTAAGATCCTTTGGCCTTGGTACTAAATCCCTGTCAGGGCCATCTGTTGGTGGCTTAATGGACACCAGCTGCTGGTCAGAGCATCTGTCACATCAGTCTTATGGACAAAAACCAAATTCTTTCATGGTGGTGATTTCTGAGAGAAGAAAGAGATCCTCAGAGCCATAAGAGATGTTTCCCTACTTATATGGGTCATATTAGTGTTTAAATCTCTCCTGTGCACTTTTTATTGAATCATGTCTGACTTTTGTGACCTCATGGAACATACCATGGGGTTTTCTGGTCAAAGATACTGGAGTTGTTTGCCATTTCCTTCTGCTGTAGATTAAGACAAGCAGAGTCACACAACTAGCAAATGTCTGGGGTCAGATTTGAATTCAGGTCTTCTTACTCTAGGCTCAGTGTTCTATGCACAGAGCCATCTAGCCGCCTCCAAGGCAAACAGAGGGTGAGTGACTTGCCCAGGCTCACATAGTAAGTGTCTGACTCTGGATTTGAGCTCAGATCTTCCTGACTCCAGGCCCAGTGCTCTATCCACTGAGTCATCTAGCTGTCCCACTGCACATCTAGCTGCATACTTACTCAATACTAATTTGGGTTATATTAATTGTCTAGACCTTACTTTCCTGTGCTAGAATGCAATCACTTGGAGAGCATTTAGGATCACAGATTTGAAGTGGGGAGGGATTTTAGAGATCATCTGGTGAACCCCTTTCACTCTTATAGATTAGGAAACCAAAGGTCAAAGGAGGAAACACTAGTTTCCCAAAGTCACACAGAGCTAGAATTGGAACCAGGTTCTTATGAGTCCAAATGTAATCGTCTTTCTGCTGCACCTCAATTACTTATGAATCACAGATTTAAAGTGTGATGGGACTTTAGTGTGAATCTAATCTAACTTCTTCATTTTGTAGATGAGAATATTTGAGGTCCAGAGAAACAAAGTCACCCAGGTAGGAAACAGAAGAGGTAAGGTTCAAACCCCAATTCTCTGAACCCAAATGCAGGGACTATCCTACCCCTTTTTTTAGATGAGGTCTCCCTATCTTACACAATTTGGAAGTGCACAAGCCACTCCTGACCCAATGCTGATCATTACTGGATATTTGACCTGCTGTATTTCCTCCCTCAGTTGTTTCATCCCTCTTTAGGGAAACTGGTGGTTCCCTCCCCAAAGTGTTTACCACATCAGTTTTGGATTCAGTGCAAATACCTTCTTGGTTTTGTCACTGAAGCTCACAACTCCAAGCTCAAGAGATCTGCCAGCCTCAGCCTTCTCCCTAGCTGAGCTTTTAGGCATACACCACCATACCTAGCAAATGTGTCATTTTTTTAAACTATTCCTCTGTGACCAACCCAGTCACTTGCCTAAAAGAGTTGGATGCTTAATATATATTTGCTGAATTGAAGTGAAGGGACTGTCAAGTTCTGAACCCTCCAAAGTGAATTCAGCTCATGTCCTTTAACCCAAACCAATGGTTTTCAAAGACTGTATCCCAGCACACTCATGTTCTGCGGTTTTCACTAAGTTGTACCATAGAATTTTGAATGTTTTATTATCAAGAATAAAATAAAATCTATAATTAATATTCTGTTTGTTTTATATAAATCCAAATTGTCCATTTTAGATACTACGGTAAATATTTGCAAAATAAACTAAACTTGCCTATTAGATGAATGTGTTAACCACAAAGCATGTCTTTACTTTTCTCTATACACGTTAGGTGGGAAGAATCAAATCAAGTCAGTAAACATTTATTAATCACTTACTTATTCCAGGCACTATGCTAAGTATCAGGGGTACAAAGAAAGGCAAAAGAAGATCTCTGCCCTCAAGGATCTTACAGTCTAGTGGAGGGGGAGAGACAACATGTAAACAACTATGTGCAAACAAGATATAAACATGATAAGTTGAAGGTAATTGAAAATTGAAGAGGGAAGGCATTAGCATTAAGGGGGATCCAAAAAGACATCTTGTAGAAAGTGAGATTTTAGCAGATACTTGAAAGAAGTCAAGGAGCCCAGGAGGTACATGGGAGAGATTTCCATGGATGGAGATAGCCAGTGAAAATGCAAGTAGTCAAGAAATGGAGTGTCTTGTGCTATGAACAGCGAGGAGACCAGTGTCACTGGAATGTAAAATATGGAAGAGGATTGAGGTATAATGAGACTGGAAAGATAGGAAGAATCCAGGTAATAAAAAACAAATTAGGTCTTTTATATTTGATCCTGAAGTTTATTGTAGAGAGGGGTGACATGGTCAACCTGTACTTTTATAACGGTGACTTCAATAGACTGGATTTAATGGACTGGAGTGGGGTGATACTTAAAGTAGGGAGAACAACCAGAAGGCTATTGCAATAGTCTAGGTGTGAGGTAATGAGGGCCTTCCCCCAGGGTGGCGGCAGTATCAGAGGAGAGAAGGGAGCTTATACAAGAGAAATCATGGAGGTAGTCGAAAAGATTTTGCAAGAGGTTGGGTATAAAGGTATAGAGATGGAGAGTGAAAAGTCAATAGGTCTACCTAACTTGGGAGACTGGGAGGTCAATGGTGCTTTCCCCAGTAATAAGAAAGTTAGGAAGAGGGGATATTTGGGGAGGGGAAAAGATGAGTTCAGTTTTGGACCAGTTGAGATCTTAAGATATCTATGGAAAATCCAGTTTGAGTTGTCCAATAAATAACTGAATGTGTGGGACTGGAGCTCAAAAGAGTTTGGATTCAATCTTGAAGGCTAAAGCACTCATGAAGGATACACATATGGTCAAGGTGATATCTTCTGAGAGTAGGTGTCCTTTTCTCCCTTCATGTAGTTCCTGTCCATTGAGTTTACTTCTTATTACAATGCAGTCCCAACATTGATTAGCTGATCTACTCCCTTATAGGACTCAAGGGTCTTAGCTTCCAGGTCAAACCACTATTGGTTTGGGTCAAGTAGGTAGCTCTTCTCACCAAACTCAGTTACTGTTGCCATCAGCAGAGATGGTCTTTGTTATCAACCCCATCTGCTGAGGGAACCTCTGATGATTCTATCAACCTTTCAGAGTTCATAAGATAGTAACCTGATCCATTCCTTTTCCAGATACCTCAAGACCAGAAAACAGTAAACATAAAAGAAATAGGTACCATGTGCTCACAGATATATAGTGTTTGAATGGGAGAGGCATACCTTCATCCATCAACTCATAGCAAACAGACCTCCTCCCTTGAAAACAGCCTGGGAAAAGAGCAGAGATCATTCACTCAAATCTTTTCAATATTATTAGAATACTTTTAATCATCATAGTACTAGTCCCTTATTCATTCACACCAGAAAATAAGATTACCAAGCTTCCACATAGTACATTGATAGCAGGCAGAGAATACTGTGTATCCTACATATAACCCACCAAGAAGGGCAAATCATTGTAAGTTGTAAGGACAGCCCCACACACACACACAACTCCCATTGACCAGTCTCTCCATTTCACAAAGAAAGGCAAAAATAGTCCCTGTGCTGAAGGAGATTGTACTGGCCTGATAGTAAGAAGTCTATCTTCTACTTCCAGTTTTTCTACTTAGAGTGACTTTGTGCAAGGCACTTAACTTTTCTGAATCTAAGTCTTCTTGATGTAAAGAAACAAACAAACAAAAAAAAGCTACCAGATACAGATTCAGATACAGGCCTATTATCTTTAGGCATTTACCTGTATAATCCATTATCCTATGATACTTTACCTTTTCTCTATCTTGTTATTCTCTTCCTCCCTACCTCCACCTCCAGGTAGTGACAAGAGCAAAGATAATAGTTGAAGATAAGGATATTCCAATTCTCACTTTCTCAACAGCACATAAAACTTGAATATTTTTTTTCTTGTGTTTTAGTGGAGTGGACTAGGGTGGAATGGAGTTGTCAGTCTGAGAACCTATAAACTGCATAGAAGGATTGTGTCTGGTAGTGAGTATCATTTCTGTGTTGCAAGCCAAGAGACATGGTTTCCCACCAGACAAGAGGGAACTCAGGGAATTTCTGGTTCCCTCAAACCACTGGCCATTTATGGTTTTCCATTAATTAATGTGCCTTGTTACTTTATGCCACCGACCATTAGAAAATAACCTGTAGGCTTAAAATGAGTGTTTAAAAAATTCCAGAGTTTACTGGCCAACTTGATATAAAGGTCAGGAGAGTAATTGTCAGCTTTGCGTGGAGACCTCCAAATGCCAAAGGCATAGCTAGCTTGGAGCAGGGTATTTAAGTCGACATTTTTCACTGAGAAAGTGTGTTGGGCTATTTTGGTTGCCTTGGTGATACATCTTTGCTTTGATTTCTAGCACAGAGGAATAGTAGGGAAGGGATTATAATAAATAGTGAAATATGGCTGATGTAATAGAATATTGTTCAAGCTATTTCAGTTTTATCCATATTTACCTGTTGTCTTCTATTCTATTTTCATTAATGCCATATTTTGATAAAATCACAAATAATTTATTTAAATCTAATCACATTTCCTTTGCACAGAAAGCTGGAAATTTCTAAGACACTTTTATAAGAGCATTTTTCTTCTGCTTCTAGGATATGCTGATCTCCAATAAGACATTGGGTGTAGAACGATGGGACAATAGCTTTTTAACCTAATGTCATAATCATAATTGCTTCCATAAGGAGGTAGAAGTTGAAGTCAACAAGCACATGAAAAGCCTTTCCACCTGAATAAATTGCTAAGTAATAGTATCCACACAAAGGTTTACTGATTTTATGTGCTGCAGAAGATTTTGCATAGGTCAGAAGGGAACAAGTTAAGGAAAGGTAACTACTTAGCATTCCATATGTCTTCATTGTTTGTCATTAATAAATAGGAGAGAATACTTTCCAACATGTTTATATACAAGAACATAATGATAGCCTCAAAAGCAGTCCTGTCTAAATGAATATGTACCTAGATGTTATTATTAATTAATGTTAATTAGTTAATATTATTGGCTTACTGACTGAACATGTATGTAATATATATATATATTGCAAGACAAATCTAGTCTTTGGCAGCTTCTCTATAATTAGGCCTAAATTTCTACCTCTTAAGAAGTTCAGTTTATTATGCCGAGCAAACGCAATCTGTAGTGGACCCTATCAAGAGACATTAAGAGTCTCTATTGCAATAGAGGGTGCCTGTCTGCTGATATGGAAAATATTAACTTACTTCCAGTGTATCTCAGGTCCTATTGTGGGAAGTTATCCCTAGAGAAGTAAGAACAAATGATGGAAATTACAAATAGACAGATTTAGGCTTGATTTAAGATTAGACTGCCTCAGGAGGTATTGGGTTTTCCTTCTAGGGATACTAAAATGAAATTGGATGTCTATTTGTTGATAATGCTTTTTAAGAGTTTCCTGTGGGAGCAGCTAGGTGACACAGTGGATAGAGCACCGACCTTAGAGTCAGGAGGATCTGAGTTCAAATCTGGTTTCTGATCAGACACTTGACACTGACTAGTTGTGTGACCCTGGGTAAGTCACTTAACTCCAATTGCTGTGCCAAAAAAAAAAAAAAAGAGTTTCCTGTGTAAGTAAAAGTTAGACTAAGTGGCCTTTGAGGTCCATGAGGTTCTGCAACATATACAGTTCAGTAAGAACAATATAGTTGAAAAACTAGAAACTCAGGAATGCTAGTAATAGTTTGTGATTTTTGTCCCAATAATTCCCCCTTTCCAGACTTTAGTTTTTCCATCTATTAAACCTTGACCTATTTTACCCTCAAGTGATGAGAAAGCATTCAATAAAAATTGCTATGAACCTGCTAAACTGTAATATAGAATAACGATCCTTGAATTTGATGAACCTATATGATAAGGCAACTTAAACTACAATTCACAACATTATTGACAGTTTCTCTATAAGCAACCCTCTTCTTAATGAGGTAAGTTTTTAAATTCTAAGAAAAGGCATGGATCACTTCTCTTTGTTTCCTATCCTGACAACCATTAGTAAAATACCTGATTTTGCAGTTCTCTTTATCCTAACTGCCAATTAAATGATGTGCTTCTCTATGTTATCTTTATCAAGGCAATTCCTTTGTTCATTCTACATTTTGGTTTGCTTGATTTTAAGTCTCCTAAATTGAATAATTATTGTTGATTAAATGTCATCAGACTTTATATTGTTACTTCGGTTTACTTCTTAGGTCCAGAGCCTTTCTTGGGTTTGTTAAGGATAACGATCTACCATACATTGTTGTTTAATTGTTTTCAGTAGTGCCCAACTCTTCATGACCCTATTTGGGATTTCCTTGACAAAGATTCTGGAGTGGTTTGTCATTTCCTTTTCCAGTTCATTTTACAGATGAGGAAACTGAAGCAAAGAGGGTTAAGTGATTTGCCCAGAGTCACTCAGCTAGTGTTTGAAGTCAGATTTGGATTCAGGTCTTCCTGATTCCAGGCTGAGCACTCTATCCACTGTGCCACCTTATCTACCATATCATAGGGTTTCTAATACCTAGGGCAAACCAAGTGTTTTCCTCTGTCCTTTCTGGTTATGGGAATGTGTGAAAGTTCTGTGATTTCATCAATTTAAGGAATTACCAATATGGGAATTTCTTCTACTAAGATAAATGACAACTATTCTGTGATTTAGTAACTAAGTTCCAGAGAACTGTGAAAATTGGAGTATATTATTTTTGCCCCAGTAAATTATATTCTCTCTAGACTTCCCATGTAGGCTGAGTTGCCCAGTATCACAGTGTTAGTAAGTTCCAAAGCTGGGATTTGAATCCAATGTCTTCCTGACTCTAATACCAGCACCCTACACCATATAGCCCCTACTTTTAATTATTTCAAATTAGGGGATGTCTACCCCAAGCATGTGAAGACTTCCCCTAATGGAATGGGTGGATGAGAACAATTTGTTCCAAGAACCATGAAGAAGGTGGCTGAAGCAGGTGCTGTGGAGTGCTTAGACTTGTTAGACACGGAAGATGCCAAGATCATCTCCTGTAGCCCAAGTCGTCTCCAATCATCCTGACTTGTGTCCTGACACTGGATTTGGTGACTCTGGAACAGAGAGTGAGGCTAGATGAATTTGTTCAGCTCTGCCTCACTTAAATCTATTTCATGAACAAGTCATCACATCATCTGTGATGTCACTGCTCCTCTTCTTAAACTTGGAGGAGGAACTACTACACTTTTAATTATTTAACTTCATTTGTCTTAATCTCTCCTTTAGTAACAATCAAAGTACCTTTGTATATAATAAGTGCTTACTTCTCTTGCTAATTTTGTCAATTCCTTAGAAAATTCCTTGGAAGTTTTCTTCACATATGCAAATGGACAGCTCCTCTAAGGTTAATCATCTTAATTATTTGTCTGGAGCACTGAGAAATTCAGTAACTCATGCTTAGTGTTTTATCCAGAATGTGTACTTGCTGGGTCTGAACTTCTTTCTCACTTCAAGGTCTAACATTTAATAAATTATTATTCCTTCCTTTCCCCCTTCCCCTTTATCACAACAACCCTGTGAGGTACCTGCTATTATTATCCTCATTTTACAGATGAGAAAACTAAGGCAGAGAGAATTTAAGTGACTTGCCCAGGGTCACACAGCAGGTGTGAAGCAGGATTTTAACCCAGACCCTCTAATATCTAGTTACCTCTAAAAGATAGCCAGTGTCAAAAATGAAGCAGTCAAAGATTTTCACTCTAGACATCACTTATCTTTGGGGCTGCCTCCCAATTCCCCGTTCCTTTTTCCGTATTCATGTGTATCTGCATTCTACCTGTCCAATTATAGTGCAGCTTCCTTAAAAACAAACACTGCATATTTGTGTTCTATATTACATCTTGGCGTTCAATTCAATACTGAATGATAGGAAAGATGATATCAGTGAAAACTGTGGTAGCCATCAGTTATTTTTACAGTCTCCAGAGTCATAACTCAGTAGCATTAACCTCAGTTCTACTGTCTTCCATTCAGGATGTATTTTGTGTTTTAGGTAATGGAATCCATTTTTCTTAGGAAAGTTTTTTTTTTCCTTCTTGTGAGTTAAACAGTTGTTTGTCACAGCATAGCAAGACATGGCAGAAAGATAGCATAACTGAAAAAGAAGATGAATACCAATGTCTTAATAAACATTCAATAAGGGATATGCACACTAATGAATATCAGTCATTAATTACATTTCATGATGACTCATGTCATTTTGGGTCCAGCTTAAAGAGAAGAAAAAAAACCTTGCCAACAAGTTTTGTCCCATAAAATCATCTTAGATGTTACATCGGTAGGCAGTGACACAAAGCAAATGTATTTTTAATAGCCTGGGTTAACTTATAAAAAAAAAACATATAAATGTGAGACTCCTGGATTTGTTTTTACCTGCTTATGGTGATCTTATTTATAAAACCATTCCAAACAGGAGCCATCTATCATTATGTAAACTGATTGGAGTGATTCTCTCAGTATTAATATATTTGCATTTAAAAATCTCATATTCACATCAATGACTTGGAGGTCATAATTACTTTTGAAAGGTGACCCCATCTTGTTTATTTTTACATTTACCCCCTTCATACAGAAGTATGTAGCACATCCTCCCTTTTGCTGTGGCTCTACTGCATGGCAACATGTCAACACAGCTTAGGGAGATTGCTTCTCTGATGACCACAGAGATTTTTTTTTTAGAAAATTTAAATAACTTTATTTCAGAAAAAGAAAAAGAAATTAACAAGCCATGTTAGACTCTCCAAGACAAAAGCCAGGACCAGATTGATTTATAAGTAAATTCTAACAAACATTCAAAGAATAATTAGCTCCTAATAATCTACAAATTTTTTAAATGAGAAAATAAGAGATCCCCTCAAATTCCTTCTATGATACAAGTATGGTTTTCATCTGTCAATCAGGGAGAAACAAAGCAGAGAAAGAAAACTATCAGATATTCCTAGTGAATGTCAATACCAAAATATTAAAATAACTATTAGAAAAGAAACTATAACAGCATATTAAAAAGATTATACATAGGCTATGATTGAGTTAGACGTAAGCTATGAACCAACTTGACTATATTTCTTTTTTTTTGACTATCATATGGTAATTTTAATTTTTTTTGTTTTCAACATTTACTTCCATAAGATTTTGAGTTCCAAATTTTCACCCCATCTCGCCCCTCCCCCCACCCCAAGATGGCATGCATTCTAAATACCCCTAGTCTACCTTCTCTTCTATCTCTCCCCCCCTTCTCTTATCCCCTTCCCCTTCAATTTTCCTGTAGGGTAGGTTGGATTCCTGTACCCTGTTTCCTATATTTCACAGTTGCATGTGAAAACATTTTTTTTTAAAGATGTGTTTTTAAAACTTTGGGTTCCAAATTTTCTCCCTTCCTCCCACCCCACCCACCCTCATTGATAAGGCAAGCAACTAAATATAGGTTATATATGTGCAGTTATGCAAAACACTTCCACAGTAGACATGCTGTGAAAAACTAACTCTATTTCCCTTAATCCTATACCACCCCCCATTCATTCTATTCTTTCTTTTTGACCCTGTCCCTCCTCAGAAGTATTTGCTTCTGATTACTACCTTTCCTAATCTGCCCTCCTCTCTATCATTCCCCTACTCTCATGTCCCCCTCCCCCCCTATTTTCCTATAGGGTAAGACAGATTTCCATACCCAATTGAGTGTGTATGTTATTCCCTCCTTAAGTCAAATCCTATGAGAATAAGATTCACTCATTCCCTCTCACCTTCCTCCATTTCCCCTCCACTGTAACAGCCTTTTCTATTCTGTTTTTTTTTTGTGGGATAATTTACCCCATTCTACCTCTCCCTTTCTCCTTCTCCTAGTATATTCCCCTCTCACCCCTTAATTTTATTCTCCAGATATGACCCCTTCATCTTCAACTCACCCTGTGCCCTCTATCTATCTATCTATATCTAAATATACGTACATAAAATTTTTCCCCCCAAACTACCCTAATACTGACAAAGGTCTTGTGTTACAAATATCATCTTTCCATGCAGGAATGTAAACAGTTCAACCTTAATAGGTCTCTTATGATTTTCTCTTTCCTGTTTACCTCTTCATGTTCCACTCGAGTTTTGTATTTAAAAATCAAATTTTCTATTCAACTCTGGTCTTTTCATCAAGAATGCTTGAAAGTCCTCTATTTCACTGAAGTCATTTTTTCCCCTGCAGGATTATACTCAGTTTTGCTGGGTAGGTGATTCTTGGTTGTAATCCTATCTCCTTTGCTCTCCAGAATATTATATTCCATACCCTGTGGTCCCTTAATGTAGAAGCAGCTAAATCTTGTGTTATCCTGATTGTGTTTCCACAATACTTGAATTGTTCCCTTCTGGCTACTTGTAATATTTTCTCCTTGACCTAGGAACTCTGGAATTTGGCTATAATATTCCTAGGAGTTTTCCTTTGGGGATCTATTTCAGGAGGTGATCAATGGATTCTTTCAATTTCTATTTTGCCCTCTGGTTCTAAAATATCAGGGCAGTTTTTTTTTGATAATTTCTTAGAAGATGATGTCTAGGCTCTTTTTTTGTGATCATGGCTTTCAGATAGTCCAACAATTTTTAAATTCTCTCTCCTGGATCTATTTTCCAGGTCAGTTGTTTTTCCAATGAGATATTTCACATTGTTATCTAATCTTTCATTCTTTTGGATTTGTTTTACAATGTCTTGATTTCTCATAAAGTCACTAGCTTCCAATTGCTCTATTCTAATTTTTAAGGAAGTATTTTCTTCAGTAAGCTTTTAGACTTCCTTTTCCATTTGGCCAATTTTGCTTTTTAGGACATTCTTCTCCTCATTGGATTTTTGGACTTCTTTTGCCACTTGGGTTAGGCTATTTTTTAAGGTGTTATTTTCTTTAGTATTTTTTTGGGGTCTCCTTTAGCAAGCTGTTGACTTGTTTTTCATGATTTTCTTGCATCACTCTCAGTTTTTCCTCTACTTCTCTTACTTGCTTCTCAAAATCCCTTTTGAGCTTTTCCAAGGCCTGGGACTGATTCATATTTTTCTTGGAGGCTTTGGATGTAGGAGCTTTGGCTTTGTTGTCTTCTTCTTGTTGTATGTTTTGATCTGATTTGTCACCAAAGTAAGATAATATAGTCTGACTCTTTTTGTGCTGCTTACTCATGATCCCAGCCAGTTACTTGAGTTTTAAACCCTTTGTTAAGGTAAAAGTCTGCTTCCAATGTGGAGAATGTACTGTTCCAAGCTTTGGGGGTTTTGTGCAGCTGTTTTCAGAGATACTTCTAGGGACCTGTAAATTTTCAGTTCTTCCAAGGTGATGTGATAAGGGGCAAGGTGTTTCCTCTCCACAGCCACAACAAACTCCACCACACCAGCACTCCTCCTTGCCCCAGGACTGCCCCAAAGAACTGTAACCCAGATCCAAGCACTGGTAAAGCAAGAGATTCCTGCCTCAGCATTGGCAAAGAGATTCCTGCCATCCCCCTCTGATCAGCCACTTGATTTCCCCTCAGTCTATGGGCTGGAAGCTCAGGAAAAAGCCGCAGCCCTGGGCCATGCTTGAGACTTGCAGCTGAGACCTAGCTCCTCTCTCGCTACAGTCACAGACTTTTCCCACTGACCTTCTAAGTTGTCTTTGGCGTTCAGTGGTTCAGAAGTCTGGAAACCACCATGGCTGCCTGTGATTCAGCCCTCTGAGGCCTGCTCCGGGGTTGCTGTGGCCTGCAGCACCCACACCTTACTGCGCTCCTCTCCCCGCCCGGAGTGATATACTTTTCTGATCAACCATTCAGGCTGTCTTAGGCTGGAAATTTGTTTCACACTGTCTTTTTGTGGGTTCTGCTGCTTTAAAATTTGTTTATACCCATTTTTTTAGGTATTTGGAAGGCTTTGGGAGAGAGCTCAAGACAGTCACTGCTTTCCCTCCACCGTCTTGGCTCTGCCCCCTACCACAGAGATTTTTGCAAGAAACTTGCAATGACAATGAAAAGCACTATTCTTACCAGTGCGAAGTGTTATTATTGGTTCCAAGGAATGGGAAAAAGATGAGAGGAGCATTCGATGAAAAGCACTTGTAAATATTTAAGCATTATTTGGAATTCATGAACATCTGGGGCTGTTAAGAGCCTGCCATCATTTTGTGTGGTTAGGAAACAGGTGCCTGATTAAAAACATATTCTATGAGTTTGTCCCATTATACTCAGTTATCTGAGCTCAACTACATGTCCCATGGCTGTAATGGAAATCACAGATCACTTACCTATTCATTGAGAGTGGAAAATTCCCCAACGAGAGTAAAAAAAAAAAGGAAAAAAGGAAAAATTGGTTGGAACCTGTTACAGCAGCCTATTGAATCATAACCACTCTGTTGCCACCAAATAAGACATTGTTAAGGTCTGGTGGGCTTCCCCAAGCCAAAGAGGACAGAGTAGGTGATTAAAGACCAGAGCTACAAATGCTTATTGTTTTCCAGCAAGGTTGTATAAATCCCAGTTGACTCCTGGTTAAGCCCGGGATTGTCAAAAATAGCAGCCAATATTCAAAGAATGATTTGACTTTGGATGGTACTTTCTTGCTTACATTGAGATACAGGCTTCTCTGACATTTGGGGAATTTGCATCAGAGTATAGAACAAATAATGTTGCCCCAGGCAACATTTTTCTTTTTTAAAAATTATTTTTATTTTTAATTTATCAGTTCAACTATCCTACTAAGTTATCTCTCCAATTTGAGCAAAAAAATTTTATTTAGAAAAAGAAAAAAGTCCTCAGTACATAGCAGTATAATCTGGTAAAACAAATTCCCACATTAGTCATGTCAAAAATGTATTTCTCTTTCTGCATTTTAAGTTCATCATATCTTTCTGTAGTAAGTGGTATTTTTCATCTTCATTTATTTGGACTAACGATTTCTCATTGTATTGATATGGAAAAAAACTGAAAAACTTTAGATCTCATAGTACTACTTCTCTCAGAATCAGTTCTTAGAAGTCTTTCACTTTCTTCTGAAATTGTCTATTTTGTCATTTCTTAAGTCTAGGCAAAATTATTTTGTAAAATCATCACTAATGTGTATAGTAATACTTTATATTTTAAGACAAAGTTTTTTTAAAATGATGTGCAACCAAACTCAGTCTAGCAACACGAAACCTTGATTTTGGGGGACCCATATCAAAGGTCAGTTAAAGTCCCATTAGTGATTGAGTTCTAACCAGCAGTGTTAGCTCTTTTTGTACTAGTCTGCTGACCATCACAATATTGCTTCCTATGTACACATTAGTACTATTTCTCTAGAGATTACCACACACTAATATTTTATCTAATGTGGTTTCATGGAAGCAAACACAGGAGTCCAAAGAAATCTGGAAAGAAAACTCTATTTGAGCAAATAGATAGTGTTGTAGGATAACGCCATGCTGATATTCTAATGGAGGGAAAGGAAATAATGTCTCTTCAAAAAGTGTACTGTTTCTATTCTGAGGGTTTGAAAAAGGGAATTAGAAGGGAGGATAAAAGGAATACCTTATCACAGAAGGTGCTGGAACTTGTTATTTCTCATATTCATGGTATGTGAAGATACAAGTATACAAAGAAAGAAAGGAGTGCAGAGTGTTGGCATCAGATGGACCTCACTATTATCTAAAATGGACAAAAGAGAATTGAACACAGTCACTTATAGACCCATACACACACAGAGGTCAGTGTAGAGATACATCAGACTCAATGAGGATGATGGAGATGCAGGTAGGGTTTAAGAAGGATGGAGGAATATCTGAAAGACAAAAGTTATGGGCAAAACAAGTTTCCTGATCTTTAAAAGAGGATCAAAAGGGATAAGGGAAGAGAAAAGCAAAGAACTATAATCTAAGGAGGTTAAATTTTCTCAGACAGTTGGGGAATGACTGAACAAATTGTGGTATATGAACATAACAGGATGTTACTGTACTGTAAAATAATAACAGCAAAAAAAGATTATTTCAGGGAATCCTGGGTGGCATGAAATAACAGAGTGACATAAACAGAAGTAGAAGAACAATTTGTACAAAAACATTGCAAAGAAAAATAGATTAAAAGCTCTGATCAAAACAATGGTCAACCACATGTCTAGGGGACCTTTGATGAAGCACGGACCATTTTCCTAACTGGTGATTAAAAAAAATGCAAAAACATATATTTTTGGGACACATGAATCAAAGAAAACTCTTCAAAAGCCTTAAAGTGCTATGTAAATATAAGCTATTATTTTTGTTTTTGTTGTTATGAATTTGAAAATTATGTTTGTTGTAGACAATATCAACATATCAATTACCTACCAGCCTGGATAATGAAGTCAACAGAGATCCTTTTTTTTTTCCAGTTTAAAGTAGGCATGTATGGCCTAGCCATACCAGATCTTAAATTGTATTGTAAAGCAGCAATCATCAAAACTACTTGCTACTTGCTAAGAAATAGAGTGGTAGATCACTGGAATAGGTTAGGTACACAGGATATAGTATAGTAATCTACTGTTTGATAAACCCAAAGACCCCAGCTTCTGGGATAAGAACTCACTATTTGACAAAAACTACTGGGAAAACTGGAAAAGAGTATGGCAGAAACTAGGCATAGACCAAAATCTTACACCCTATACTGAAATAAAGTCAAAATGGGTACATGATTTAGATATAAAGGCTGATACTATAAGCAAACTGGGAGAGCAAGGAATAGTTTACCTGTCAGATTTATGGAGAATGGAAGAATTTATGACCAAACAAGAGACAGAGAACATTATGAAATTCAAAATGGATGATTTTGATTACATTAAATTGAGTTTTTGCACAAACAAAGCCAATGCAACCAAGATTAGGAGGGAAGAGGAAAACTGGGAAAGAATTTTTACAACCAGTGTCTCTGATAAGGGCCTCATTTCTAAAATATATAGAGGACAAAGTCAACTTTATAAGAATACAAGTAATTTCCTAATTGATAAATGGTCAACAGATATGAACAGGCAGTTTTCAGATGAAGAAATTAAAGCTATCTATAGTCATATAAAAATGCTCTAAATCACTATTGACTAGAAAAATACAAATCAAAACAACTCTGGGGTATCACATCATGCATATCAGGTTGGCTAACATGACAAAACAGGAAAATGATAAATGTTGGAGAAGATGCAGAAACATTGGAACACTAATGCATTGTTGGTGGAGTGGTGAATTGATCCAACCATTTTGGAGAGCAATTTGGAACTATGCCCAAAGTGCTATAAAAATGTGCATACCCAGCAATATCACTTCTAGGGCTGTATCCCAAAGAGATCATAAAAATGGGAAAAAGACCCACATGAACAAAAATGTTTATAGCAGCTCTTACTGTGGTGGCCAAGAATTGGAAATTGAGGGGATGTCCATCAATTGGGGAATGGCTGAACAAGTTGTGGCATATGAATGTAATGGAATACTATTGTGCTATCAGAAATGATAAGCAAGCAGACTTCAGAAAAACCTGGAAAGACTTGTATGGACTGATGCTGAGTGAAGTGAGCAGAACCAGAAGATTATACACAGTAACAGCCATGTTGTGCAATGACTAACGTTGACAGACTTACCTCTTCTCAGCAATGCAAGGATCTAAGACATCTCCAAAAGCCTCATGATGGAAAATGTTATCCACATTCAGAGAAAGAACTATGGAGTTTGAATGCAGATCGAAGCATACTATTTGCTCTTTTTTTTCTTCTGTTTTGTTTCTTCTTTCTTATGGTTCTTCCTATTGGTTCTAATTCTTCTTTACAACATGACTAATGCTAAAATGGGTTTAATAAAAATGTATATGTAAAGCCTATATCAGATTGCACACCATTTTGGGGAGGGAGGTGTGGAGGGAGGTGGAGAAAATTTAAAAGTCAAAAGCTTATGGAAGTGAATGTTGAAAACTAAGAATAGATTAATAAAAAAATTAAAAAGGAAAAAAAATAAAGTAGGCATGTACTATTACTTTCTTCTAAATTGCAATATATTTCACTATGAATTCTGCTTTTCTTAAGAGAAAGCATACTTCTTTTAAGATAATAATAGTAATGAAATAATTGTCTGTTATGTTTATAATCAGTAATTATATCATCACCAAATAAGTAGCCAGTAACTAGGGAATAAGTAATTATATGAGGTATGTTTAGAGTTGAAGTAATTATGATGAAAGATAAGACCGTCTTGGCTGTTTTTTTTTAATAATACTTACATAACATAATCCCTATCTATGCCAGAAGAAGTGGTGTTCAGGCCTTACAGATTCTTATTGGTTGAAGCGATCAATCATTAACAGACATGAAATAGCTTGATAAATGAGCCGCAATTGAATAGCCTTCCATTCTCATATATTTGACCATTATGTAGACACAAGGTCACATTTTCCTGTGCCTTGAGAAACAAAGACACTGTGATGTTTTTTCAAGATGTTAGATTTTTCCAGGCTAAATTGTGTCACACCTAAATATCGGATGGTCCACACAAGTATTTTCTCTTTCATTCATTCGTTCCTTCTTTCCTTCCTTCCTTCCTTCCTTCCTTCCTTTCCTTACCTCCCCCTTACTTTGCTTTATCTCTCCTTATTCCTTTCCCTTCTCTTTCTTTCCTTCTCCACTCCCTTCTTCTTCCTTTTCTGGAGATTTCAAGACAACTTAAATGTTGTTATGTTCATTCATCCATTCAGTAAGTATTGATAAAGCACCTGCTTTAAGCATAGCATTGTGTTAGCCATGGCACCATTTCACTTTGAGGGAGTTTTTCTTGAATAGTTCTGCATATGGTTTTACTGCCATGGGGGACAGATAGGTATTTCCATCCAGTAATATATTAATGCAATAGAGTATATCATATTCCCTGACTTTTCCAGGAATAGATTATCTTAAGTGTAGAAAGTAACACAGCAGATGAAAAATGCCAGGGACATTTGGTGATTTAATTTTTAACCCTCATGGAAAACATGCTGGACATTTTAAAAAAGCTGTTTCTGCAAAAATTCTTGCATTATATGGTGATGTTTAGATGGAGAATCCTTTGTAAAGTCTACAGTAAACAAAACAAAACAAAAAACCCTTTTCTGTATTTAACATCAATATTAGATATTAGTGTTTTTCAAAGCCATTTTAGGATATTGAGTTTTCTCACTTTAAGATAGCCCATAGAGTTGACTCTCAGTGATAATGAGGATAAAATATAATATACTTACCCTATGTCCATGTCATTCCCTGGTAACAAATGAAGCTGTATTAAAAAGGAAAAAAAAAGTTATTAAGCATCTTCCTTGCACAAGGGACTATGTTAAGTTTTAGGGATACAAAAGTAAAAAATGACCAAATATTTGCCTTTGAGGACCTTATTGTCTAATATGGGGCACAAGACAGATTCACAAATAAGTAGATGACAAAGCAGAAAAGCACAAACATAAAGGAGACTCCCAAATAGGTTAACATATGAAATTTGAGAAGAGAAAGATCACTCTTTCCTGAATAATTAAGGAAGACTTCATGAAGGTGATGCAATTGAGTTGCATATTGAAGGAAGGGAATCATTTTAGCAAGCAGAGATTTGGAGCAAGCACATTCCAGTCTTGAAAGATGGCCTACCCAAAAGTGCACACCCAAAAGTATATAGGATGACTAAGGAGCAGCTATTGTAAAAGGTCAATTTGTCCAGAAGATAGGGTGCCTGGCAGGGAGTGATATGAAATAACAGTAGAATAATAAATCAGATCCAGTTTGTGAAGTGTCTTAAATACCAAGCTAAGGATTTTATGTATCATACTATAAACAACAGGGAATAGCTGAAGGTATTTGAACAGAGGAATGAAATGGTCAGATCTCTATTTGTATTAATTTGACAGATGCCTAAGAAGTGGATGGGAGAGAGAGAGAAAGAGAGAATGACTCATACAGCCATAGGGAGGTGATAATGGGAGAGAGATTGTGAAGGCAGAATCTCCAACTTAAATATATGCTTTTGTTGAGAGCTAACTGTATACACAAGCTGATTGTGAAGGGGAAGCACACTAGTTGGGGCTCATAAGCCCTAGTATTAGGAGGAGTTATGCACAAGGTAACTGAATTGTAAATGTAATAGTCACCTTCCTCCCTCCCCCATCTCTAAAAATGTGAGCACTTAGTTGGGCAGGTAGGCCACAGAGTCCATTATAGTGATATTTATGTAGAGGCTTTGGATTGGATACATATAATAATATAGCATTGTGCTAATTACTGAATTATTTACACTATAGTTAGCATTATATTCATATAGTGCCGCTTATACGTGACTTGAATTTAGTAAGTTCTTTGAGAAACAGTAACAATGTTAAGAAAATCAACATGTTAACAAACTATAGTCTCCTAGTCAGTTACTGTAAATCAGTAAAAATTAATCAATAAGCCTTTATTAAGTGCCTACGGTGTGCCAGGCACCATGTTGGCTGCTGGGTGTACCAAGGCAAAATGAAACAGCCCCTTTGGGGGCAGGTAGTTGATACAGTGGATAGAGCACTGGGTCTGGAGTCAGGAAGACCTGAGTTCAAATCTAGTTTCATATACTTGCTAGCTATGTGACCCTTAGCATGTCACTTAACCTCTGTGTGCCTCAGTTTCCAGAACAGAAAAATGGGCTTAATAACACTTCTTTCTCAAGGTTGTTATGAAGATCAAATGATATAATGTTTATAAAGCCCTTTGCATAGTGCCTGGCACTTAGTAGGCACTTGAGAAATGTGTTCTTCTCCCTTCCTTCCCTGCCCTCAAAAATCTCATGATTTATATACAAAATGTATCCCAAAAGTTAAGTTTTAAGCTTCTACACTAAGATTTTGAGGACAGCCTATACACAAGTACTTATAAATAAACACAAGGCAATTTGATGGAGGTGGAGGTAGGGGTTAGGGAAGGGAGATAAGAAGTTCCCTACCTACTTAGGGGTTCAATGAGTACAAAAATTTTCATGCAGTACTTGAGGTGCATTTTGAAGATAGCATGGAATCTAAGAAGCAGAAGGAGAGACTGCATCCTAGGCCTGGGGGGAAAGCCAGTACAAAGACATGGAGGTGAGATCCAGAGTGTCACGTGAGAAAACTCAAGAAAAAGCATGTCCTAACCACAGAGTGGAGAAAGGGGAATAATATATAACAAAGCTGAAAATGTAGGTTGGAGTCAGATTGTAAAGGCTTTTTAAAAACACATAGAAGGTTGTATTTTATTCCAGAGGTAAAAGGGAAGCAGTGAAGTTTTAAAAGAGAAATGTCATGGTCAACTATACTTGAAGAAAAGTACTTTGGGAGATCTGGAAAGGAGAGACATCAAATACAGCCTCAATATTCTCAAGTGCTGTCAGAAAAAAGATTAAAATGTAATTGATAAATATGTGACAAAGTTAACTACAATAAGACACAGATAACATAACATTTTAAAACTAAGTCGATATATGGCCTGCAGGGATCCTTACGTATGGATTAATGGTCCTAGTTTTTATTTGAGTTTGATACTACTGATGGAGAGGATAGCCTGGAGAAGGAAGAGACTTCAGACTGGAGAAATGAATGAGGAGGCAAGTGCAATAGTTCTAGAAGAGAGGTGCTGAGGACCTGAATGAATGAAGAAACCTATGTGATTAGAGAGAACAATATGAGAGATATTTGGAGATAGAAATGATAAGACTTGACAACTGGAGATGATGCAGTTTGGGGTGTTAGGAAACCTTAAATGTAAGGGGACAGGGCGAGTCTGCCTGGAATGAATTCACACACTCAAGCCTTCTTTCAGCCAAAGTGGCAAGGTTTATTACAACACCAATAGGAGCGGATGAGATTACTAGTGAATCTGCCACTTAATGGGAACAAGACTGATGCCTGTGTACAAAAAATGACTGAAAAAGGATCTGGATGGGAGGTAGTCTGGGATGGACCAGGTACAATAGTGAAAGGGCATCAAGTAGGCTTATTAGATGATCTAGGAGGGATTAAGGAGTGGTCAGTATGTGCAAATAGTCTGGGGTGGGCCAAGAGAGACAGTGCTAGGTGGGCTGGGGTGAGCCAGTTGCCTTAGGCAGAGGCACCAGTGATCTGGCCAGTGAAAAATTCAGGAACTGGGTTGTTTTCAAAGACATGGTCTTTTCCCTTTTTGGGGTCCAGGTTTCATCACCCCATCTGATGCATGAAGGGATTGAGAGGGGGAAGTTGAGGATGGTACCACATTATAGACTTGGGTAACTAGAAGTGTGGTGGTACCCTTGAGAAAGAGGAAAGTTTGGAAGAGGGGTAGTTTTGAGAGAAAAAAGATAACGAGTTGTACTTTGGACATGTTGAGTTTGAGATGCTTATGAAACATTCACTTTGAAAAGTTCAAAACTTAGCTGATGATGGGCTGGAATACAGGAGAGGGACTAGAGCTGATTATATAGATATTCATAGAAATGATATTTAAACCCATGCAAGATGATGAGTTCACAAAGGGAGAGTGTATAGAGAGAGAAAAGAAGATTGCACAAGACAGGGCATCCATACTTGGGGATGATGGAATGGATGATGAATCGGCATAGCATACTGAGAAGGAGCAATAGGACAGATAAGGAGAACAAAGATAAAGCAGTGTCATGAAAATCCAGAGAAGAAAGGTATCCAGGAGAAGAGGACAGGTAATGGTATCAAATGCTTCAGAGAGGTCAAGAAGGATGAGGAATGAGAAAAAGCTATCAAATTTGAATGACAATGTAAGAATCTAAATTACCAAGGTTTGAGAAATAAATGAGAGGAGAGAAAGTGGAGGCAACAAGGGTAAACAGTTTTTTTGTTTTTCTGAGGAATTTGGCTGTGACTGGGAGGAGAGATATAGGACAACAACTTAAAGGAATGGTTAAGGTCTAGGGAACATTTTTGAAGGATCTAGGACATTTGGGCAACAGAGAGGAAACCCCGGACAATGAGTTTGGGAGCTGTGTAGGCAATCTATTAGAAAAGATGGAAGGGTAGGGGACCAAAAGTACCCTTAGAAGAACTGACAGTGGCAAGGAGAAGGACCACCTTTTCATCAGAGACTGGAGAAAAGAGAAGAGAGATTGGGGAATGATTCTGACTAGTTTTGTCTTTATGTTACTTTTTTTTTTACAGTTGAATTTGCTGAAAAATAATTTCTATCCTTTTTTTTTCCTCAGAGAAAACTTCCCAGGGCTTTGTGACCTTCCAATTTCCTACCCTTTGTCAGAAGTAATAAGTTGTAATCCACAAAACCAAATAGGAAGTAGAAGACCTTGAAATTGCATGGTCTGTATTCAAAGCATTCAACTGGACACTATATTTCTAGCCTTTGGAACACCTCTGAAGTTTCCTCATTTGCAAAGAAACTTAGTGTTGGGGCTTTTGCTCAAGATTACACCATGAGTCATTGACAGAGCCTATATTAGAGTCTTCAAGCTAATATTCCCCTCCACTTTAGTAGGTCACCCTGACTCATAAACTGACAAGTCTAATGATGTTTTAAGTAAAGTAAGACTAGTGGAAAAGATACCCTTTGGGCCAAGGGCACACTGAGGCATGTGTCTCAGAAGACAGGCTATTGCTATCAGCATTTCACAGATACAGAATTTTACATGCTAGAAAATAATTTTTGGCAATTTCCAATGGCATGCATGATAAGGTAAGGAATCCTTGGGCACAAAATGGTAAGCCTAAAGAAAACCGTTCTAGTCTTGCTCTTTGTGATTGTCAATATCTGAGTTTTTCTGCCATCATTCCCATTTGATTCTGATAAGATATAAGTTGAGAAGGATCTCACAAACCCTCCACAAAAAGAAAAAAAAAATTCTTCTTTGTTTTGTTAAATAAAAAGAGAAAGACCCAAAAGACACATACCTAGGTTGAAAAGTATAAGAATTCAAGTTGTAGGTACTCATTACCTTTTATCTCATTACACGGATGTTCTTTATGCCTAAAAGAACTTTGATTTTTTTTTTAATATTGAAAGATCTTCATGCTTTATGCATGGTCCCAGTATACTGGCTATGAAAGTAATCAATGGTCCACATACCCAGATCAGGCCTAAAGGAAATTGGGCATTAGACCTAATAAGAATTAGGCAGGTAGCATAAAATAAATTTATTATGTTCTTCCTCTCCTTTTCAATCTCTTTGAATTAGGTTTTTCATGAGAATCTTTATTTATGAGGGAATTCTAAGTAGAACTGCTACAGGTATCTGATTTATATATTCTTACTTAGCCTAAGGATATGAGAAGCAGGAGAAGTAGATACTGATGGATCTGCAAGAGAGCCTTGGTTAAATATATGCAGGGCAAAGGCAACTTTTATTTTCCAAGAAAAATTTGTTTCAGTCAATTGATGCTGGAAGACTGTTAACCAGACTTTACTAGGCTAAAGTAAACTCAGAGAAAGCTGGAACTAGAAGACACCTTTGAGATCAACAAAGCTAATTCCATTAGCTTCAAGTTCAAGGAACCTTCTGAAAATGTCTACTATAGGGAAAGCAGTCTGCTTCAAGACAGAAATATTAAATAGCATGGTCCCTGCCCTCATGGAGTTTGTAATATAGTAGGGGAATAAAACACACATATAAATAACAATTATCATGCAAAATGATGCATAAGTGCATGAAATATATGAACCAAGTGACATGCAACATCCGTAGAACTGCTTGGGAAAGGCAGAATTGGAGTTGGGCCTTGATAGATGGCTAGGATTTCAACAGCTTGCATTTTCCTCATTTTACAGGTGATAAAGCTGAAACATTAGAAATCAAATGTCTTGCCTAAGGTAACTAATCCAGGGAATTACTAGATTTCAAACCCACTTCTCCTGACTCCCAGATGAGTATTCCCCCCACTGCCACAATGGTTCCATAAGGGGTACATTGGTCTTGATAACTCTTTGATAAGAAAAAGAAGTTATGTGTTTGTCAAGTGTGGCTAAACAGTGTTAGTGGTTTTAAAGCAGCATTTCTGTGTGTGTTCAGACAGAGATAATGAGAGAATTAAAAAAAAAGATGGGACTAGGAATAATTACTTCTGAAAGATAACAGATGACATGGCTAAACTAGAAGAAAAATCTCATTCAAATGTTTTAAAAGCAAGACATGCTCCAGAAAACAAAAAAGGAATTAACTCCAGAACCTAAATCTGTTTTGGTTTTCACAACATATGAGATGTTGCATGCTTGACAGATATCTCAGAATTGATTTCATTGTCATTTTGAAGTTATTGAAAAGGATGGTTTCACAGACGATGAAACAATGTAAGTTAGACACAAACTTTTTCCCTTCCTTTTCCCATTGGTAACCCATCTTGAAATAGCCTTATTGTTTGTCCTTAGAACATTCCCATTTGTCCCCTTTAATGGAGTTGGGTGGAGGGAATTTTTTAAAATCAAATTTAGAAGTCAACTAAGCAATCAGGCAAACACAGGCTCTAGGGAATGCAAATTAAGGAGCATTTGATTGGGTCTCAATCACGCATTTCACTCACTTGGCAAAACATATGGAGTCATTATTCCAAAATATTGCAGGTCTATAATATCGTGGTCTTGTTCATCTGTAGTTTGGGTGTTAGTTGTTTACTTTGATTTTACAAATTTTATAAAATTAAAGACCTGTGTATTTTACAAAGGTTTCCTCACCTTTCCATAAGGCAGAAAGAATTTAGGGTTTAAATCTCACATTTTTTATAGTGAAACAAGATGCTACAGACAAAAGAAACCTGCTATTCTCTACAAAATATACAAAAATTATTATTGTGACAGAATTGAAAAAAGAATAATTAAAAATAACTGATCGTATTAATCAAATACACATCGGGAATGATCATAAGGCTTTACTAACATGGCGTTTTAGTGCATATACGTAATGGTTCAACTGAGTTTATTATGCCACAGCTGTGCCTTTTTCAAAATTGTAAATGGCAAATAAAATGATAGAATCCTATTCAAACCTTATGCTCAGGCTTTTCTGAAAGTCTGCTTTGGGAACAGGAATTTCTATCCCTTCCTCATCCTTCTGTAGAGTTCATATTGTGTTTGCAAGGCAATGTGAAAGACATAAGAAAAAGAGGGTGCAGATATAGCCTCTAACAGTCTAAAGAGAATGAATGAATGAATGAATATTACACCAATTGTAATCACCGAAAACATTAAGAAAATGCTAGAAGAGACGGCCTAGTGACAATAAATGATTCCTGAAAGCTACAGCACATGCCTTAGAGAAAACACCTCAGACTCACACATCAAGCCCTTGGCTGTCTCCCTGACCAGCTGCTCCTCAGTAATATCCCATAAATGTTAAAAGTATAGCTAAACTGATGTTTCTGTGGCAGAATAAAACAAAGGTAAAAACATTCAATAAAAGGAATTTTATTGAATTAAGTATTAAAATGAATGGTCCATTAAGCATTCATTAGTTATTCATTTTAATATTTAATCAAAATTAATGGAAAGACCTCCATTCACAATATCCTGTCCAAGGAACTTTACTACTGATATCATAGGCTATCATAGGTCCATAATTAATGCCCCAATAGGATTCTTATTGGGTTCTCTTGACTTCCGAACTTTTTCATAAGCTATTCCTTCGGTGAAAAATATTTTTCAGGGAAAGTTGAGGTCAAGAATTTGGAGGTGTACTTCCTGGAATGTCCTTTTCTTCCTGCCTCCAGTCTCTTTGGAACAGAAAAAAAACCAAATTGCTAAATTATTTCCCCTACCAGAAAATGCCATATAGAGGTATCTCAGTGGGGGGGAGGGGTGGAATGGTACAACAAGCCACTGGAGATTGACTCATCATTTATTTCTCATGAGACCTTGAGCCATGTCTTAGCTTACCTCTCTGAGTTTCCTAATCACTAAAGGGAGATAATTATCTTTGTCTTTTTTTTAATTCAGAGGATTCTATACGGTAGAAAACAATGCATGTCAAATGAATGGATGACTTCTGAGACTGACCCCTCAAAATGAAACTGAATTTTAGAGCTCCTCTAGTCTGACTCATGCTTAAGCTGGAATGTCCTCAATGGTGTCCCAGTCAAGAGATCATCCAGTTTCTACTTCAAGACTTCCAGAGGTGGTAAACCCACTGAGGAAACCCATTCTATTTTTTTATGGTTCTAAATTCTGGGACATATCCCAGTAATTGGTGTCTGCAATTTTGATCCATTGGTCTTAGTTTTGTCTCCCTATAGCCAAGTAAAAAACAAGTGTAGTCCTTATTCTGCACTTATTTAAAGATATTTGTCCCTAAATTTCCTCTTCTTCAGACTCCAATTTTTCAGCTGATCCTCCTATAGCATAGTTTCCTTCACTACCCTGGCTACCTTCCCCAGGACATGTTTCAGTTTGCTAATATTTTTCCCCTAAAATATGATTCATAAGACTGACCACAGTGATCCAGTTATAGTCTAACAGAGACGAAAAATCATGGCATTCTTTGCTCTCGAAATGGTGCTCCTATTAATCCTCTCTGTTTCATTTGACTTTTTTGCTGCCAAACCATTGCCTTTACACTGACTTTGCTGTGCACTGGGAAAAAAAACCAACCAAACACACAAACAAAAAAAAACCCTATATTTCCACCTTCCTCCTCATTTGTATAGTTCCTAAGTGTATCTTAGATTCAGTCCATTATCCTTGACTGTTGAAATATTTTAGGATCCTGATGTCTAACATGTTATCTCCCCTTTTACCTCATCTCCAAATTTGAAAAGCATATTATTTGTATTTTTCTTTAAGCCACTGACAAAAATATTGAACAGCACAAAGCCAAGCATAGATCCCTATGGCTCTCTAGTGTAGACCTTCCCTCTAAGTTGACAGTGACTTTGGTGATTATTAAGCTCTTAATCTATTTAACTGAACTATCCTCTAGTCCATACCTCTTAGCCCTGTCCATAGCAATAGCATGAGAAGCTTGTCAAATACTTTGTTGAAATTCAGTTGTGCTAGATCTAAACTTTTACCTTTGACTTATCAATCTAGTCACCTTGTTAGGAAAAAAAATGAGGTTAGTGTGACTAGACCTGCTTTTTTTTTAATGATTCCATACTGTCTTAACTTCCCTTTCTCAATGTTCACAAACTGACCTTTAATACTATGTGATAAAATTTTACCAGGAAATGAAGTCAATCTCTCTGGCCAAGAGCTTGAAGAATATGTCCTCTTCAATTTTTGTTTTAGAAAATCAGACCACATTTGCATATTTCCTCTCCTGCATTCTATTTCCTTTTTACGTTCCCCCCTCCAAAAAAAATCATCTGTATTGTCTTGGTAATCAAATCTGGCAGTGTTTTCAATATCCTGGGATATATTTCATCAGGCTTGATGACTTGAATACCTTTAGGGCAGCTAGGTACTCTCTTATAATCTCTCCATCATGGATTTTGACCTTCTGTTGACCACAGGTTTTTGTTTTATTTTTCTTATTCTGCAGTCCATTCTCCTTGTTAGAGGAAGCAGAAGCAAAATAAAAGTTGGTCTTTTTCTCTCTCTTCTGATTCCATTGTCCCATCTTGCTTGAGTAGCAACTCTATCATTTACTTAACCTTTATCTTGCCCCCATTCCCCAATATAACTAAAAAAAAAAGATATTTTGTTGATCTTAGCGTTCATTACAAGCTCCCAGACTTTAGCATCCTTCCAGGACTCTACTGGTCTTTCACAATTATCCTTAGTTACTTACCCTTACTTTTATCCTCAGCACATCCTGCCTTCTGATATTTATTTATTATCTATATGAACATGGTCTTTGGATTTTTGAATTTATTACCTATACAAACATAAGTTATTTGAACCTCAGTTTCCCCATTTGTAAAATGGAGGTGCTAATACCTGGTGTATCCAATATAACAGTAATAACAACAACAATAATGATGATGATGCCAAGTTCATAGTTTGTTTCTACAAGTGAAAATCCACTTTTTTTCTTCTGATATGGGTTCTACTTTCAATTCAGTAAGAAACTTGTTAGGTACCTCTTATATGCTGAACACTACACTAAGTGCTGGGGAAACAATTAAAAAACAAGAAAACAAGAAAGAAAGGAAGGGAGAAAGAAAGAAAGA